>NC_064772.1:3633207-3933207 GCF_011397635.1 Epinephelus fuscoguttatus | reverse complement strand
TTCTGAATTAGCTGGAGAGTTTTTAAGGACTTACTAGAGCTACCTGATAATAGAGAGTTACAATAATCCAGCCTTGAGGTAACAAAAGCGTGGACCAATTTTTCTGCATCTTTTCGGGTCAGGATAGGCCTAATTTTCGCAATATTACGCAGATGAAAAAATGCAGTCCGTGAGGTTTGCTTTAAATGAGAATTAAAAATTAAGAATCAAACCAAAACTGGCTTGTTCGTCTCATCGAGACCTACAAATCACATGCTGACAACCCTGACCTAAATCCTTTAGGATGTGAGCTATTTGCCCTTTCAAAGTAAAATTTCGCCTCAAAAATCCTCTTGATCAAAAAATATCTCCTCCTAGACCTTTATCGTATCGGCTTCATACTCACACACATGACAGGTCAACCCCTGCTGAACACATCTTCTGAATAACTCTGTCATTACTCGAATGGTCTGGATTTTATGGCCTCTTCAAGGTGATGTGCCATACAACTTCCTGATGATCTTCGCGGCACCTAGACACACTAAAATGGCCGCTGCGGCCCAAAGGAATGTGGTAGAAAGATCAAACCAAAACTGGCTTGTTCGTCTCATCAAGGCCTACAAATCAAAAATGCTCTTTTTCAAAACAATTCTCCTACACCATTTATCGTATACCCTGCTGAACAGATCCTCTGAATAACTGTCATTAGTTGAACGGTTTGGATTTTATAGGCGCCCAGAGGTGGCGTGACGAAAAACCTCCTTACGATCTTTGTGCCACCTACACACACTTAATTGGCCACTCAAAAAATATCTGCTCCTAGACCGTTTATCGTATCGGCTTCACACTTGCACACGACAGCTCAACACCTGCTGAACAAAATTTCAGAATAACTTTGTCATTACTCGATGGATTTGGATTTTATGGCCTCTTCAAGGTGATGTGCCACACAACTTCCTGACGATCATCACGCCACCTAGACACACTAAAATGGCCAACATCCATCAAAAATCCAACAGGAAGTGAGCTAGTGCCTCTGAAAATAACATGAGCAAATGTGGAGAAATTGTCAGCTGTGAGCTAGACATCTTAAACTTGTGACCAAGATCGCATTTTTGACTCCAGAAACATATAAACTATATGTCTGCATTCGGGATGAATTTATTTCTCTGCCAGTGTACTCAGATTGACGATTGGTCCCATGGTTTGGGAATCAAAGGGAAAAGTTCGACACATTTTGAAACCATCTCAATCTGCCTGCTCTCACAGCTTGTCCCTCCCGCTCTTTGACAGACTCAGGATGATTGAAGGGCAGGGGCGAAAAGGAAAAAAGGGCATCTACTGCATGACATGGGCCCCCATTGATGCTCAAGAAGCTCAAGTGGGCAGCCAAAAGGGTACATCCGCTCATTTTCATCATTTAAGAGGGCAGCATATAGGGCAGGTCCTCTCATTTTTGTCACTCAAGAGGGCACTTTAGTGTGGCGTTTTCAACCGAGGCAGCACACAGCCCTCTGTTTGTGTGCGTGACTCACAATCTCTAAAGTAGAGATTAAAGCAGCAGAATCTCCATTTGAAACAGCATCTACATATTATATATCAGTGTTTTCCATCTCTCACATACTACTACAGTATTTATCACTGATAATACTGTTGCTACTTTTGTGAGTATTACTGTTAAATACATATTGTAACGTACTGTCATATAAAGTCCCTCTTTTGCCAAAAATTACCTTGCATACCCTTGACATTGCATGTTTTCTTGACATTTCGACTCTTACGAATAATTTGCACTGTCTACGTGAGCTGGAGGCCGAAACGGTGAGACTCCAAAATCCCACCCAGCGCTGCTCGCAGCTTTAATATTATTATTATTATTATTATTATTATTATTATTATTTATGGTATGATTTTAAAAACCTAATAAAAAGATTGTTGAAAAAAACATTGCTGACCAACAATGATTATTACACCTGAAAGGCGGCAAACATTTTTCAAGCCTCTACACCAAAGGCAGGAGCTTTCCATTTTCATGTTGTTTGTCTGTCTGTCTGTCTGTCTGTCTTATTCTTGTGAACGCAATATCTCAAAACAGTCATGAAGGATTTTCTTCAAATATGGCACAAACATCTACTTTGACTCAACAACTGATTAAAATTTGGTTGTCAAAGGGCAAAGGTCACCATGACCTCACAAAACATGCTTTTGGCCTTAACTCAAGGATTGATACTCTAATTATCACAATTATTACACACAAATGTCTAACAGGATAAAATGATGAGGTGATGACATTCAATATCCAAAAGGTCAATGATCATCTTCACTGTGACATCATAATGTCAAAACGCTTTTCTGGTCATTACTCAGCGTCATATCTCAGGAGCAGAAGGGGAGACATTTGCTCAGATACTGATTGGTGACTAATCTTAAAACTGTGCTGATTGTACAGATTTCTGTGTGAAGCATCCATGTTTTGGAATTTGTAGCTTCTTTGCAGCAACATCCATATTTGAAGCATTTTCAACTGTCACAACTACATATGACTCTGGATGTAAACTATAAGTGAGTCTTGACTAGTTTGCAGAGACATACAACAGTGAGGCAGTAATTGTAGTTTATAATGATGGTGTTTCTGCTCTTTGCTGCAGTTTGAACATGAAGAAAGTCACAGATCTCAGATTCAAGTGAAATATTTTGTTTTTTTTTAAAGGATGACAATCCATTGCGAGTCGACGCTGACTAAACTTTCTCTGTCTGATGCCTTCAGAGGTCAGAGGCTCAATTTAAAAAAAAAAAATTGGATCTCTGTGTGTGTATGAGACGTCATCACCCTCTGAGCCAGAGATCAACAATGAAGCTTTGAACCTTTGATGCCTGAACCTCTGACTTCTTATAGAAGTAACTAACACCTGGGCTTACTGTGCGTGTGCGTTTGTGTGTGTGTGCGGGTTACATAAAGCACTCAGATCTCTTTGGAGAGAGAAAAGTAGAACGTTAACACACACACACACACACACACATAAGAGAGAAAGAAATTCATTTGTGATGAGTCACAAAGTGAGTAAAAGAGCAAAAACTCTGATGACAAAAAGAGTTTCAAAAACGTAAAGAGATCTGAAGAACTGCTCTCTGCATCATCTGTGGAGATGTGTGAATAAGAGGTGACAGAGGAAAAGATCAATGAAGGGAGAGCGAGAGAGGAAATGAGGAAGAGCAATGATTAAGAGAAAGGATAGAAAAGAAAGGTGAGACAGAGGAAGGTAGCTAATGAGGCAAAAGGAGAAAAGGAAATCGGACTGAAATAAGGAAACAAAGAAGGAAAGAGGAACAAAGAGAAATACACAATCAAGAGAGCAAAGGCACAATGGAAAAGGAAAAAAATAATAAATTAATACATATAATTTCCGGCTACACCTATCTGTTAAATTGCTGCTTTTTGAGACTTTACCATCATGGTCATTACAGCTTCATTCAGACAGTATTTGTCACCTGGATATTTATTCATTCATTCATTCATTCATACACTTGGTATGACTGAAACACATGGGGAGACTGTTGATCAGATTATTAAAAGGGTTTTTATGACCTCTTTCACACCAGTTGCACCATGAGGGGGTAATAGTCTTTATATATCAATCCTTTTAACACCCTAAAATTGTTTCTTTCACAGTGTTTCCTGGTTTATGAAACTGATTTTATTAGTTTTTCCTGTCCTTTTTTGTCTTTGTTCAGCAAGTTCTCACTCCCAACTCGTCTGATACTCCTGCTTTGTCAGTGGACGTTGGCATCAGATGCCAATGCGTAGAGGCGCCCTTCATGACAGTATGAAATGCAGTGGGCGGTGGCTGTTTCTGACACTGCTAGTAACTACTGTAAAGAGCAGGAAAGTCTCACAGGGCAGGTTAGAAGGGAGGTGGATGGGTCAAACAAACTTAGAACTTTTTCCCTGGGGGCCCGCTGCTGGTGTCCTGTGTGAAACTATAAGTGAATTGAACTTTAGCTCAGCAAGGACACAATGTCAAGCTCAGCTCACATCCCACTTACATCAGCTGATCTCAAAGCGTCCAATCAACTGATGGATCAGCTGACTAGTGGAAGGGAGTCAGCTGATCATGACTCCTTTCTATGCAACAAATTGGTGAAGCTAATTTAGGGCGCCCTATTTAAACTGCTATTGCCTGCCCACTGTTGCTGCTTCCTCTGCAAGCCACTCTGCAACCCGCCTCCACCCCAGCTCCTCCTGTCAGTGATGTGTCGGTCACGAACGAAACGGCTCATAGAGCTGGCTCTTTGAAGTGAACGACGGGAGCCGGCTCCTGATTGGGAGCCGCTTTGTGGTATTTTTTTTTTTTTATTTTTTATTTTTTTTTATTCTGTTCAAGCCGCATGTGATTGGTCAATATGTGTGGCGTCGTCTGTGTGTCCGCGGTGAGCAGAAGGGGGAAGGGCGGGGGTTACAGGCACACACAGCACAGTGAGCACATGAACAGGAAGGAGGGAGACAGGGAGAGAAAGAGAGAAGGCACTACAGAGAGAGACAACATCCTGGAAAGGTAAAAAAAAAAAAAAAAGTTAAGAAAATGAATACAGCATGAAAAGCAGTAAAATTTGGAATCATTTCAATTACACTGACAATACAAGGGCAGAGTGTAGAGTCTGCAAGATTAAAATCTCATATCCAAACAACCTGCACAGGCACATGAGAACTGTTCATCCATCAGTGCAATTGGAAGCAAGCAAACCTGCTTATTAATGAAGGTGCCAGTGTGTCTACTGCAACTGCTGCTGCAGTTTTAGTTATATTCTGTTGTGTGATTCTGTAAACTTCTCTATGTTGTTTCACTGTAAATAGTTACAATAGTTAGTTAAGTGTTTAATAGTATAGTAAAAATAGTAAAAAGCTAAAAGTTTAAAATAGTTAAAAGTTTTTTTTGTACTTTATAATTTATTTTTTGCAGCACTTTGTAGAGTATATAATGCCATATAAATAGTAAACATTTGATGCAGTGTATTCATTTATTTATTTTTTTTACATTAGTAATTTATTTTACACATAATTTTATATTATTGTTGGTAATAAATTAATTTAAGCAACAAAAATCTGAGGAGCCACTTGGGAACCGAAAGAGCCGGCTCTTTTTAGTGAGCCGAGCCAAAAGAACCGACTCTCTAACAAGAGCCGGAATTCCCATTACTACCTCCTCTTCATGCTGTGTCTGACATATCAATGTCACTCTGTTTATCATTGATGCTGGCTCTTTTCTGTTCCCGGTGGGTCTCTGCTGCTGCTCTCTCCACCTTAGGTTTTCACGTGGAAGAGCAGAGAGATGTGCTCTCTCTGTCTCAGGCTCTCTCTGTAGGCCTAGGAAAGGCAGTGAGGTCCCAGAACAGACCCATACCGCCAAATATAATACTGCAAATGGAAATGGTTTTCTCTGACTAAGTAGTCCTGACTGAAATTAAAATAATATTTTAATAACAGCTTAGTGTGCTAGTATGTGTAGCCAACACATTCTCCTCTCAAACCGTCACATATGCTTTGTCAGTGGCCTTTCACATTTACATTTTATGTGCTAGGTATTCTCCTGCATCTGATGTTCCAGGATGCTGCAGCCAACACTGAAAGTGAAGGGTTTGTTGACCCAGCCACCTCCCTTTCCACTCACGCTATAGAGACTCTCCAGCTCCCTATATTACATCGTTACCAGCAGTGTTTCATGCTGATACCATCCAGCAGCGTATCACAACACAGTGGAAGGTTCTATCCGGCCATGTTACAAATTGACGTCGCCAAGGAATGTATCATACTGCCAAGAAAGTTGGCTTTTATCGTCTGTGTCTGACACCAATATCACTGACAAAGTGGCAATATTTGATGACTGTAAGTATGTTTTTAAAAGAGAATTTAAGCATGAACATACCTGTCAAGTTTTGGATTTGAAAATAAGGGAAATTTTCCGGCGCCCGCCGCGTGCCGTCCCACCACCCCAACCAAGCTCCAGTATCCCTTACATTTTAAGACAGGTGTACACAGAGGCGGTCCTGGCTAGTTTTACGCCCTGGGTGAACCATCCCTCGGCGCCCTTACTTATTCATCCTTCAAAAACAGCATCAATAAGTGATTAACATAGGAGGGATAAAAAAAATAAAAAAATAAAATAAAAATCAACCAGCCACCCTCCTCCCCTGACAAGTAGAGTTTTGTGGGCTGTTACCTGCCACAAAGACAGAAATGTGAACGGCTCGTTTCTCCTCTGACACGCCACATACCTGTGTACCGCCACGGCTCGGTTGTCCAGGTACTACTGGGCAGTCATGACACCAACGAAAGAGGAAATTACTGGACCTGGAGTCGGACTTCTCTGTCGCCGGTAAGCCGTTATCTTGTGCCGCAGAGCACTATGAGCCTCCGCCATATTCCTGTCTGTGACCCCCGTTCAACCCACAACCGCCAGGATTCTCCTTTCCTTTCTGCTGCTGGTTGAAACATGATAATAGGGGCGCCCCAGTGCCCACTCCACTAACTTGACGTGGAAATGAGCAGTAGTCTAGAAAACTGGCGAGTTTCACATAGATTGCACCCTGGGTGGTCGCCCACATTGCCCATAGCAAAAACCGTCCCTGGGTGTACAGGAAATCTAAAATAACCACTTGTCAACCAGACCCGCTGTTGATACTAACGTTGCGACAACTGCCACCCAGACTACTGCAGGTGGCAGTTCTAGTGAGGCTAGTGACAGAGTTCAGTTTGGAGAGGCAGAGGAATGTTTTTTTTTTTTTTTTATAATTATATTATAATACAGGAGATTTACGGGAAAATACTACTACGGGAGGATGGCAGGAAAGAGGGGTAAAATACGGTAGTTTCCCGGCCAAAACGGGAGACTTGACAGCTATGAGCATGAAATGAGCAGAAACTGTACATTTCCTGTAAAAACAGAACTGTATTTTAGAAATACACAACACATGAATGTACCGAACAAGTGACACGCCATCCCTGAAAGTCCAAAACTATTTGACGAGTTGAGATGAGAACGATGAGAATTGTATTGTTTTAAAAACTAACACTTCTCTGTGTTTTCGTCTCTTCAGTTAATCTTTCTGAGATTGCTTCCATTTTTTCACTGTTAAAGTTTTGTAGGGGAGTTTTTTTTCTGCTCTGATTTGAGGATGTTAAGGACAGAGGGTGTCATAGACTGGTCAGATTGTAAAGCCCCCTGATTGTAAAGCACACTGTCATTTGTGACATTGGGCTATATGAATAAAACTGACTAAACTTTTTTGTACTAAAACTGTCAAACAGTCTCAAACATTTCAATTAAAACTATCCTGTTTTTCAGGTGTTGTGGTCAGAGAAAAGCAGACACAAATCTAGTGTCACTGCCAAAAAATAAAATAATAAATAAATAAAGAGAGAGAGAGGGAGGGACAACAATTATGTCCTTGCTGTATTTATGTTGATTTGCTCATTTAGTTCAGATTGAAAAGTAATCAGGCATTGTTTCAGGTCCAACCTGTAAGACTGCTGTGACTTTAACATTGCATTAGATTAATGTAGAGGTGCATGTAGAAAAAGAAAAATGAAGAACAGAAAGAAAAGTAGAAAAAAGAGGCAAAAGAAGATGGAGACAGGGAGAGAGAAAGGTCAGTGGACGGACAAATGAGCAGAAACAACAGAGAAAAGGAAGACAGAGAGCAGGAGATGAGAGGGATCTGACAGATGAATCTGACAGGTGACGGCCGATCGATGCCAGCCGAGATCACAGAGACAGGTGGACCATACCTGCAGTGAGTCATCGCTCTGTGTGTGTGTGTGTGTGTGTGTGTGTGTGTGTGTGTGTGTGTGTGATGAAGCGAAGAGAAGAAGAAGAGGCGGTGGTGGTGGTGGCGAGGGAAACCTGTTGTGCGTCACTGCTTTTACATCCCTTTGAATGTTTTTCCTCTGTTTCATCTCTCTGTGCTACTCCAGGGAGATGGTATTTCAACCGCAGGTTAAAAAAAGTTTTCCACCAATAAAGTTTCTACCTCAGTGACAAATTTAAACCTTCAAATTAAAAGCAAATGAAAGAAGCTATAAATTAAAAGCTGAATGCAGATTTAAGTTCCATTCAGACAGGAGAAATGTTGTGCAGTGGATGGGGAGGATATTACTGAAATATTTACCTGTAATTATTTATACAGACAGTCACACACTATCTATGGCTCTTTCTCTATGCCTGTGCTTTTATTGTTAATTACTTGTAGGTTACTAATGTTACATTACCCATAAATTAAGCGATACAGTGCTGGACACAGACAGGTAAAAGCCTGTCGACCCCTGCAACATAAGACACCCTGACTCAAAGAGGATCTAAACCCCCAAACCACTTTTCCAATTGAAATCTAATGTTTATGTGTGGGCAGCTAGTGGTTTTGTTGATGGATTCAGCTCCGAATCTTGACAGTAACAAATGTAAAGTGTTTAGATACTTAATTAGAAGTTCACTGTAGAATGTAAATACTATATACTGGGTTATAAATATGTACAGCAACTGTCATTTTTTGTCTCTTTGTGGTCATTTTGCAACTCTTTGTGGTAATTTTGTCTCCTTGTGGTAATTTTGCATCTCTTAATGGTGATTTTGTGTCTCTCTGCAGTAATGTTGCTTCTTTGTTGTAAATTTGGATCTCTTTGTAGTAGTTCTGTGTCTCTTTGTAGTTTTGTGTTATTTATACTAATTTTGTGTCACTTTATGGTAGTTTAGCATTTCTTTACAGTAATTTTGTTTCTCTTTGTGGTTGTTTTGTGTTTCTTTGTGGTTGTTTTGTCTCTTTGTGGTAATTGTGTGTCTCTCTGTGTTTTGTATTTTGTGTTGTGTCACATCCGTGGGGTTATTGGGTTGTTTTGCATCTTTTTGTATAGACTTAGAGTGTTTTTGTGGCCATTTTACATGTTTTTGTGGGTTATTTGGGTCTCCTCATGGTCATTTTGAGTCTCTTTTTAGATGTTTTGTGACTATTTGCAGTAATTTTGTTTTTCTTTCTACGAGAAGGGCAGCAGACCCCCCACAAAAAAAGAAATATTTGGAAAATGAATGTGTGTGATACAGATACAGTAAACAGGTTGTAGGTAAAATCTGCTCAACATGCTCTTTTACAGGGCACTAGTTGGATGCTGGGATCAAACCTGTGACCTTTTCCTTCTGAGAGGCTTTTTACAGCTTCATTTTCAGTGAGAGAAAGAAGAGATTTTGTGTTTTCACACAGTCTGAGTGCCCAGCTGTGAAACCACATCATTCTCCTCATGGTTTCCTAACTACAGTTTGTCTTTCCCTTCTCCACCCTCTCTGCTTCTCACATAATTTCCCCTGTTCCTTGTCATGTTTGGACAGATTGCATACGGCGGTTTGGCCTAAATGCATGCTGTGGTCAGGAGGTTTCTCAACACTTCTCCCTCTTCACCAACAAGTGCTGTTTCTGAGAAATGCGTCAGTGCTGAGGATGAACACGCTCATGCACACGACACTGATAATGATGATTATGATGATAGAGTGCAGTGACACAGGAGAGGCTCAGTACAAATATCAGTTAGTGTGTACAAACCATCCTGCAGAGTCATGGTGGGTGTGGAGTTTTGTCACGGTCCGGCCAAACCACCAACGTGGGTGTTAAGACCGTGACGGGACCGAGTCTGCACTGGGAAAACCAGGACCTTTTACTCAACTGAGACACAGCCCAGTCGCACTGAAATGAGCTGAAAGATGATGGAAAGAACAAGAGTGGAAAGAGTCAGAGGTGTTTGGATATGAAGGGTTTGTAAAATCCAGATGAAATGAGGCTGATGGGGACAAAAGCTCTGAAACTCTGATATGGTGTTCAGACGGTCTAAAGGTCGAATGACAGTTTGCATGTCTTTGAAGGGGCCACATGATGTTTGTATCAGTCTTCTCTGGACAGAAAACGTATGCTGACACTCAGTGGTATAATCAGGACTGTCTCTCTCCATTTTGGAGCATATCAATGAGTTGTTGTTTTTTAAACTGGTCAGCCTGTTTTTTAGCAGTAAAAGTACTGAGACAAACATACATGGTTACAATTTAATTTATTTTTTGGAGAAATTTCAATATCAAATTAAAGTGTGTATATGTATTCCTTCCAGAGTCATTCCCATGTTTTCTATTCCCTGAACAGATTAGGTTTATTTCAAAACAATGAAAAATCACGACTAACCTTAGACAGGACAGGGTGGCCAGATTAGTTCTTATTGTTCTTTCTGGGCTAATGTATGCAAGATGCATAAACAATCATCACGGCTAACTGTTGCAGATAAATGAAAATCTGGTATCCTATTAGTTATACATGATGTCATTTGGAATATACACCACACTTTTTTTTGTGAAAAACTAGCGTTCACTGATTTTTGTCAAAGGTATAATGTGCATCATGTGTGCACTGGTCATCTAGTGGTGCCAAGTCCACAAACTGCTGCTCCCCTCCATCATCAGACAAACCAAAAGTAGATTTTCCTTAAAATTGTCATATAGATACAGAATCTTATATCCTCCTGAGACTGTGTGTACTCATATGAGGACATCACATTTTGGGTTTACTTGACCTTATACTTCATTCTGCTTAACTAAGACCTGCTGTCTTCGTTCAGGGGACACTTTTTTGTGCCATCTAGTGGTAGT
Source organism: Epinephelus fuscoguttatus (assembly GCF_011397635.1). NCBI lineage: Eukaryota > Metazoa > Chordata > Actinopteri > Perciformes > Serranidae > Epinephelus > Epinephelus fuscoguttatus. Next base: position 3,922,558 of record NC_064772.1, on the reverse strand, counting down.
GAGACAACAATACACCAATCCATGTAAAAACAAGATGGCAGCCATCTCTGCCAAGTCAGTCTGCAGCTGATCCCGACACAAAAGTGGACAAGGTCCAAAACCTGATCACATTTTATGGTCAAAACTTGTTTATTTATGATTAATAATGCATGTAGTTTGATAGAACAACAATTATTATTTTGTTTGAGGACATTGGGACTTATTATTACTTATTATTGTCCCGATATAGGACATTTGGACTTTTATTTATATCTCGTTTGAGGACATTGGGACTTTATCATTGTCTCACATGAGGAGACTGGGACTTAATTATCATGTCTCTGAGGACGTTGGTGTTATGTCATAGTAACAAACTGATACTTTGTATCAGACACACGAGGACGCTTTTGCTTTCTGGTCTCAACGTGAACGTTTGTTTATTGACAACCAGGTAGACAGCAGGGCTTGACGCTAACTTTTTTCCCAAGGAGCACATGTGCTCCTAAGTTGAAAAAGTAAGGAGCGCACAAAGAACTTTAGGGGCACAATGTAAATTGATCAAATAATGTGTTTTCCATAATAAACGTGATGCAAATAGACATTTACAAGCAAAATTATTTAATGAATTTGTATACAAAATGTACAGAAAGGTAAAATCATCAAGTTTTGAAAAAGTATTGTAATTTAATTTTGTCTTTAATGTTATCTTATATATATTATCTTTGCAATATGATTATCTTATATAATGTTATTACTATCCTAAAACATTCTCCAGGTCCTTTGAAACTCTGCAGGACTTAAGCCTCTTTCACACAGAGCTTTCACGGCGCCCACCGCGGGGTAGGGAGCAGAGGACAGGATTTGGGGAAGTACAGGCTCGTTCAGGAGCTACAGCTCCATGGTGACCGCTTCCGGGTCTACTTCCGGCTCGGCGGCAGAGCGGTGCGCTCTTGCGCTGCGGTAGCACATACACAATGAATGGGTTCGTCAGTGGAGGTCTGCGCTTTGCGCGCTCTGTGTGAAACGGGCTTTATTTCCACCCTGCCCAGCAGCGGTACCGTGGTGAACGGTCCCTAAAGGCCTCTACACATGATCAGCTGTAAAACCGCTTTGCGCTGGCTGTCCCACTGTTTGTCTATGGAGAGGGCAGCAACGCCTGACAAAGCGGCACCGCTACCCTTGGCATCGCGCACCGCTCTGATTTTCCGCCCGAGCGCTGCGCTCAGAGTTGAAATTATTTGAACTACAGGGAGAATGGAGCAGGCTTCCCCGGAGATCCACCGGGTCCATCTCCATCACACTTTGACTTATTTCCACGCTGCCGACAGTGGGACTTATATTCATTGTGCCGACAGTGGATTGGAAAACCGCCCATAACCGTATCACACGGGGAAGAGGGAAGAGGGAAGGTGGCTGGAGTTCCTCCAACATTTGCGGTTAGAGTATCATATTTTTTTATTGACAAAAATATAGGCTGCTTCGGCTGATTTTTTTATGTGCACATGTGCCCCTAAATATTTTTTACAGTTTGCACGCACCTATTTTTAGTCGCAAATGCGAGTGAAACGCTCGCACTTTCGAGCCCTGGACAGAAAGTAATGTCACTGTAAAGGAACATTACACCAACTATACCCTCACAGTCACACTCTCCCCTTTCTGAGTACAATGATATTGTTAATGTTATCACAGCGCAACTCTGTGGTTTAATCACATCTGTTACAATACGTTTTTTCCCCATTCCATTCATTCAGACTTAGAAATTATTCAGAAATTATTCCAGGCTGTAACTCAAACTTTTTCTACTGAAATAAAGCCAAACCAAATCTTGTCCTGTATGGGGTGCCGTTTGTAAAGTGTCTCACGCTGAAAATAACATCAACATTTTGCCACATTTAGCTTCAAACAATGTTTAAAAAAGTATTGTGATTTTTTTAACGTCACCTTTTACCACATTTACAGCAATATTTGTTAACTTAGAAATATATTAAATAGTTAAATCTAAATATTAAATGTGGCACCTAAATGTTAAATGTTAAATCTAAATATTAAATCTAAATCTAAGTGCTAAATCTAAATCTAAATCTAAATGTTAAATCTAAATATTAAATCTAAATCTAAATGCTAAATCTAAATCTAAATATTAAATCTAAATGCTAAATATAAATATAAATATAAATGTTAAATCTAAATATTAAATCTAAATCTAAATCTAAATGTTAAATCTAAATGTTTTGGGTGAAACTAAATATTTAGCTAATATGCAAATTCACACTGCGGTCACCGGAAGTACCAAAATAAAAGCTCGAGATGGTCAGACTGTTTATAGAATCAAATAACGAATTAAAACCAACTTATCGGGGGAAATGGACACTTGAACATACATTAGCGTGATAATAACTACCTAAAATAACAAGAAACGTGTTTGGAGAAATTTTATTTGACGTGTACTTTGAGTTGTTAGTGTCCCTTCGGAGGGATTAACAACCTAAGTTAAGCTAACAACCGTCAGTTCTTAGCCCCGTTTGCAGTGTCTGTAATGACTCATTAACTCTTAAACGGTCTGTGGGAAAAAATATTTTTTTTCCAGCGGATGTCTTAGTTACAACATGATTGAGCTAGCAAAGCAGTTTTGTGTTGCGATGTGTGGTATTTATTCAGTTTTGGGAAATCACGATGTCTAGAAAGCACCAGTGGCTGCAGCAGCAAAGCTATCAGGACGTCATCTGTTAAATGTCTCCCATTGTCGGATACGACATTAAACTACTCCAGTTAGCTCAATCATGTTGTAACTAAGACATCCGCTGGAAAAATATTTTCTTCACGGACCGTTTAGAGTTAGTGAGTCATTACAGACACCGCTAACGTGGCTAACAGCTAACAGTTAGCCCCGCTAATCTACGATAACCATGTTATTAATTTCAGACCGTGATAGTAATGTTTGTTCAGTCATAGTGTTTATAGGTTTTACAAATACCAGATTAGTCTAAACGGTGATACAGTGATGTGAAAAACATGAGATGTGCATATATATACTGTATGTTGCTAAACTCCGCTGGTTTTCTACCCGGAAGTATTTGTAAACAACAAGGTGATTCCCTCAGAAGGGACACTGACAACTCAAAGTACACATCAAATAAAATTTCTCCAAACACGTTTCTTGTTATTTTAGGTAGTTATTATCACGCTAATGTATGTTCAAGTGTCCATTTCCCCCGATAAGTTGGTTTTAATTCGTTATTTGATTCTATAAACAGTCTGACCATCTCGAGCTTTTATTTTGGTACTTCCGGTGACCGGCAGTGTGAATTTGCATATTAGCTAAATATTTAGTTTCACCCAAAACATTTAGATTTAGCATTTAGATTCAGATTTAATATTTAGATTTAACATTTAACATTTAGGTGCCACATTTAATATTTAGATTTAACTATTTAATATATTTCTAAGTTAACAAATATTGCTGTAAATGTGGTAAAAGGTGACGTTAAAAAAATCACAATACTTTTTTAAACATTGTTTGAAGCTAAATGTGGCAAAATGTTGATGTTATTTTCAGCGTGAGACACTTTACAAACGGCACCCCATAGTCCTGTTCTACCAAACATTTAACTTAACATTTAACATTTATTGTGTTAAACTTTTTTTCTTTCCCTAACTAGGAAGGTGGGTTGGACTACCCATTCCTTTTGCTGAGTGAGGGGATTTATTCTGCCCCGCGTTGTTCACTCAGACACCTGAATACCGTCTATCTATTTCAGTTCAAAGTCTTTAAGGTATCTCAGGGGATTTCTCTTTTTGGTGGGATACTGCCTTTCTGCAGCACACCTCCTTGGAGGTGTAAAAACTTGTGAAGCTGGAACATGGACAGGTGCGGTGTCCTCTGGCGGGACAGGGCTTGGTGGGTCCACACGTTCAGCCCCAGCTTCTGGTAAGGTGCTAAGATGGCCACGGTTGCGATGGAGGATACCTCTGGGGGGTCTCGATAAAGTAAGAACGTGGTGACTGTCACCGTCCCTGCCGTCAGTCTGAGGATATCTGGGGCTGGAAGTGGTATGAACAAAACCCCACTCAGAGGCGAACTGGTGAAACATGGCTGCCAAAAACTGAAGCCAGTTATCCGTCCTGACCTCAGCAGTTATGCCGTGCCGCGCAAATATTGACTTGAACTGTTCAATTACTGCGGCTGCTGCGGTGATGCTCAATTTGGCGATTTCAATGTACCTTGAGAAGTATTTGTACAATGTATCCATTTTTCTCCTTGCTGTTTGGCAGGCCTAAATGGTTTTGCCTGTGCTTTGATGCTGTCCACATTGCAAGGATGGCTGTCAGACGAAGTTATTTTTGAGCAAGTCTTCTTGTTTCTTAACAAGCTCACTCTGGCGAATCCTTGTGACCGCCTTTTCCAACGTCAGCTCTGAGTCCAGTTGCAGCTGTTCTGAGAGTCTTTTATCTCTTATTCCAACAATGAGTCTGTCTCTTATCATTTCACTGTGCAGAGCACCATAGCCAGAATGCTAGGCTATGTAAAGCTGTGATGAAACAGTCTGCAGTTTCTCCAACCTCTTGCTGTCTTTGGTTGAACTTTGCACGTTCAAAAATCACATTTCTACTCATGACAAAATGTGCATCCAGCCTGTTTTTCAGCATGTCCTACTCACTCGCCTCCTCCTCCAACAGGTTCAGCGCCATCAATACATCCTCGGCCTTGCCACCCATTGTGTAAATCAGTATATTAACTTGATTTTCATCCGGCTTCAGTTCTAGCCCTGAGGCTATCCTGGACCTCTCAAAGCAGCAAATCCACTTTGGCCACTCTTTGGGCTTTGTAAAGTAGAATTTTGGCGGTGGAGTAATTTGGAAATGCTCCATGTTGCTGGACGGGGGAGGCGCCACAGATGGGACCAAGTCACACATGTGCAAGTCTCAAGTAAGTCTCAAGTCTTAACCTTCAAGTCTCAAGTTGGACAAGTCAAGTCAAGTCAAGTCACAGGTTATGTCAAGACAAGTCCTGTAATAGGTCAAGTCAAGTCCAAGTCAAGTCACCTTATTATTGTAATTTTACCTGCAGAATCTCAATCAATCAATCAATTTTATTTATAAAGCCCAATATCACAAATCACAATTTGCCTCACAGGGCTTGACAGCATACAATATCCCTCTGTCCTCTGGACCCTCACAGTGGATAAGGAAAAACTCCCCCCAAAAAAACCTTTAACAGGGGAAAAAAAACGGTAGAAACCTCAGAAAGAGCAACTGAGGAGGGATCCCTCTTCCAGGACGGACAGACGTGCAATAGATGTCGTACAGAACAGATCAGCATAACAAATTAACAGTAATTCACATGACACAATGAGACAGAGAGAGAGACAGAGACAGAGAGAGAGAGATGCAGGACAGACGGTAATGACAGTAGCTTACAACAACATTAATGAAAGTAATAATATTAGAATTAATAATAATATATTAATATCTGATAGTATACATGTGTGACAATAGTCATATGTGTATAGTAACAGTAGAAGTATGACTAATGATAACAGCAGCAGCAGGAGGCATCTGGCAGGACCACGGCAGCAGCACAACCACACACGTCACACTATCCAGGCACCGCTGCAATACGAGTTAACCTGAGAGACAGTGGAGCACAAAGGCTCCGGAGAAGAAGCCGAGTTAGTGACATCCAGAATGGCCGAGTTAGCAAGATGCAGTAATAAGACGAGAGAGAGAGAGAGAGAGAGAGAGAGAGAGAGAGAGAGAGAGAGAGAAGGTGCCCGGTGTATTATAGGGGGTCCTCCGGCAGACTAGGCCTAAATCAGCCTAACTAGGGGCTGGTACAAGCCAAGTCTGAGCCAGCCCTAATTATAAGCTTTATCAAAGAGGAAAGTCTTAAGTCTAGTCTTAAATGTAGAGACGGTGTCTGCCTCACGGACCGCAACAGGAAGATGATTCCACAGGAGAGGAGCCTGATAGCTGAAGGCTCTGGCTCCTGATCTACTTTTGGAGACTTTAGGGACCACGAGTAACGTTCTCAGCGTTCTCAGAGTGCAGTGTTTTGGTGGGATAATATGGCACTATGAGCTCTCTAAGATATGACAGAGCTTGACCATTTAGAGCTTTATAAGTTAACAGTAGGATTTTAAATTCAATTCTGGATTTTACAGGGAGCCAGTGCAGAGAAGCTAAAACAGGAGAAATATGATCTCGTTTCTTAGTTCCTGTTAGTACACGTGCTGCTGCATTCTGAATTAGCTGAAGAGTTTTTAAGGACTTACTAGAGCTACCTGATAATAGAGAGTTACAGTAATCCAGCCTTGAGGTAACAAAAGCGTGGACCAATTTTTCTGCATCTTTTTCGGGTCAGGATAGGCCTAATTTTCGCAATATTATGCAGATGAAAAAATGCAGTCTGTGAGGTTTGTTTTAAATGAGAATTAAAAGACAAATCTTGATCAAATGTTACTCCGAGGTTTCTTATGGTAGTGCTAGAGGCCAGAGCAATGCCATCTAGAAAAATTATGTCATCAGATAAAGAGTCTCTGAGTTGTTTGGGGCCAAGAACAATAACTTCAGTTTTCTCTGAATTTAACATCAGGAAACTGGTGCTCATCCAGGTTTTTATGTCTTTAAGGCAATTATGAAGTTTAGTTAATTGATTAGTTTCTTCTGGCTTCATAGATAAATACAACTGTGTATCATCCACATAACAATGGAAATTTATAGAGTGATTTCTAATAATGTTACCTAAAGGAAGCATATATAGAGTAAATAGGATTGGTCCGAGCACAGAACCTTGTGGAACTTCAAAACAAACTTTAGTATGTAAGGATTATTCATTATGAACGTTAACAAACTGAAAATGATCGGATAAATAAGATTTAAACCAGCTTAGTGCAGAACCTTTTAGGCCAATTAAGTGATCCAGTCTCTGTAGCAGAATTTGATGGTCAATTGTGTCAAACGCTACAATAAGATCTAATAAAACAAGTACAGAGACGAGTCCTTTGTCTGAAGCAATCAGAAGGTCATTTGTAATTTTAACTAGTGCTGTCTCAGTGCTATGATGCACTCTAAATCCTGACTGAAATTCCTCAAATAAATTATTATCATGGAGAAAATCACACAGCTGGTCTGCGACTACTTTCTCAAGGATCTTTGACATAAAGGGAAGATTAGATATTGGTCTATAGTTGGCTAACACCTCTGGATCCAGGGTGGGCTTTTTTAGGAGAGGTTTAATTACAGCTACCTTAAAAGACTGTGGTACATAGCCTGTTAATAAGGATATATTGATCATATCTAATATATGAGTGTTAACTAAAGGTAAGACCTTCTTAAGTAGCCTAGTTGGGATGGGGTCTAAGAGACACGTTGATGATTTAGATGAAGAAATCACTGTGGTCAATTCTTGAAGAGAAATCTGGGAGAAGCAATCTAAATATATATTAGGTCTTACAGCTGTGTTTGAGGTTAGACAGGTACTATCTGAGGACAGGAGGTCATGAATTTTGCCTCTAATAGTTAGAATTTTGTCATTAAAAAAGCTCATAAAATCATTACTGCTAAGGGCTAAAGGAATACAAGGCTCAATAGAGCTGTGACTCTCAGTCAGCCTGGCTACAGTGCTGAAAAGAAACCTGGGGTTATTTTTGTTGTCTTTTATTAATGCTGAGTAATACTTTGCTCTGGCATTGCGGAGGCCCCTCTTATACGTTTTGAGACTGTCTGCTCAGATTAAACGAGATTCTTCCAGTTTGGTTAATCGCCAATTCCTTTCAAATTTTCGCGATATTTGTTTTAACTTACGGGTTTGAGAGTACCAAGGAGCGAACTTTCTTTGCTTTTTTAACTTCTTTTTAAGAGGAGCTACAGAGTCGAGTGTTGTTCGCAGCGAGACTACGGCGCTATCGACAAGATGATCAGTTCGGGAGAGGTTAAAGTCGAAAGAAATCAAAAGTAATCAAATAATGATCCGATAGCAAGGGATTCTGTGGAAAGACTGTTAGGTTATCAATTTCAATTCCATACGTCAGAACTAGATCGAGGGTATGGTTAAAACAATGAGTGGGTTCATGTACACCCTGACTGAAGCCAATGGAGTCTAATAATGAAATAAACGCGGTAGCCAGGGAGTCATTATCAACGTCGACATGAATGTTAAAATTGCCTACAATAATAACTTTATCTGATTTAAGAACTAAACTGGATAAAAACTCTGAGAATTCAGAAACAAATTCAGAATACGGGCCAGGAGCACGGTACACTATAACAAATAAAAGTGGCTGCGAGGTTTTCCAGGTCGGATGTAAAAGACTAAGAACGAGGCTTTCAAATGAATTATAATCTAGTTTAGGTTTAGGGCTGATTAACAGACTAGAGTTAAAAATGGCTGCAACTCCCCCTCCTCGGCCGCTGCCTCGAGGAATGTGGGTATTATTATGACTGGGAGGAGTGGATTCATTTAGACTAATATATTCATCTGGACACAGCCAGGTTTCAGTGAGACTGAGTAAATCAATATGATTATCTGATATTAATTTGTTTACTAACACTGCTTTAGACGAGAGAGACCTGATATTTAACAGTCCACATTTAATTCTCCTGTTTTGTCTTTCTGTCACAGAAGAGGTTTTAACTTTTATGAGGTTGTTGTGCACAACTCCTCTTTGTTTAATTTTAGATTTAAATAATTTAGGCGGTCGGGGGACAGACACCGTTTGTATGAAACTATGAAAACTATGGTTGGTTAACTGAACTAGAAGCTCAGAGAAGCATATAGGACTGCGACTTTGAGTCCTGATCTCACCTCTGGGTTGTCAGGGATTTGAATTACTAATACAATTTGCCAGGTTCCTAGAAATGAGAGCAGCTCCATCCAAAGTGGGATGAATGCCGTCTCTCCTAATAAGACCAGGTTTTCCCCAGAAAGTTTGCCAATTATTAACGAAACCCACATTGTTTGCTGGACACCACCTGGACAGCCAGCGATTAAATGATGACATGCGGCTAAACATGTCATCACTGGTCAGATTTGGGAGGGGTCCAGAGAAAACTACGGAGTCCGACATCGTTTTTGCGTATTCACACACTGAGGCAATCTTAATTTTAGTGACCTCTGATTGTAACCAGGTGCCGCCGACGTGAATAACAATCTTACTGAATCTACGTTTAGCTTTAGCCAGCACTTTTAAATTTGATTCAGTGTCACCCCCTCTGGCCCCAGGGATACATTTGACTATGGCCGCTGGTGTTGCTAACTTCACGTTCCTCAGAATAGAGCTGCCAATAACCAGAGTTTTATCCTCAGCGGGTGTGTAGCTGAGTGGGGAAAAGCGGTTGGAAACGTGAACAGACTGGTAGTGAGCCGTGAGCTTTGGCTTGGAGCTGTGCTTCTGGCGAACGTTTACCCAACCTCCCAGCTGTACAGGTGTTACCGGAGGACCGCTAGCGGAGGCTATGCTATGTGGCTCCGTATCGGCTACAGGGGGCTGGCTAACTACCGCAGCTACTGCATGGTTTTCCATGGTGCGGAGCTGCGCTTCTAATTCACTAAGCCTCGCCTCCAACGCAGCAAATAAGCTACATTTGTTACAATTACCACTGTCACTAAAGGAGGCAGAGGCATAACTAAACATTTGGCACACCGAGCAAGAAAGAGCAGAGGGAGAAGCCATCGCTAACTGTTAAGCTAATTTAGCTAACAAGGCTAATAACATGCAAACAACAGCTAAGAGATTAGAGAGAAAGTCGTAGAAAGGAGGAGAGTTATAAGTGCTTAAACAGAACTATTGTAGGTTAAGACTTGAAGTAGATGTTAAAGCAACTGAAGTGAGAAAGCAAAAAGCAGGCTAGTAGAATTCACCAGAGCAGTACAGAGACGCTGTCACAGAAACACCGGAAATGACACAACTCGCTTACCGCAATACATCAGTACGTCAGTAATACGTCAATCTGGTCTTAATAAAGTGAAAAGACAAGATATAAGTAACTGTCAGTAAACACTGACTTCATCGCTGCAATGTTTACTTTGCAGGGATGACCCCCATGCGTGCACGCACACACACACACACACACACACACACACACACACACACACACACACACTCACTAACCAAGGCAGCGGCCAAAATCACCCATTTAGCTCATTTAACCCTGTGTTGCTCGTTCATAAAACGTACAGCTGGTCTTGTGATGAACCGGTCGGAATGTTCGCTCACGTTTTCTGGGGTTAATGTTAATGTTAATGTTAAATAAATTAAAAAACAAGTTCCACCAAAACGACTCACGCCCCCACCCCACTCCTGTATCGTATCAAGCTAACGTTAGCTGACTACCGACTAACCAGATAATATTAGCTAATTGACAAGCACTTACTGGGCAGAATGGCTCTTCAAATGATGAACAAAGTTTGAAGTTGTCGCCTGGCTGTCCGAGATGTTTATGCCACGTCTTGCACTATGCTATTCATCTTTTGCCATAATAGGCTAATGGTAATTCCGAAAGCCGAAGACAATGACTCTCGGTACGCCTCCCGCTGACATGTTCATGCCTATCTGATATAAGAGGGCCTGTTTCTCCAATAAACACATAAGGTACGTAGAGAGGGCATAACTGATTGACAGGGTAGTGATCCAGTCATGACGACGCCATTCTCGGCCTGCGCTCCTACCGGGTAATCGACATTATTTTTTAAATTAATTTATTAATTTTATATTCTAACCAAAAACATGATGTGAATAACACTCAAGTCATTCAAGTCATTGTGTCTCAAGTCAAGTCCCAAGTCTTTAACTTCCAAGTCCGGGTCAAGTCTCAAGTCTTTTATTTTTTGTCAAGTCAAGTCACAAGTCATCAAAAAGCAACTCGAGTCGACTCGAGTTCAAGTCACAATGACTCGAGTCCCCATCTCTGGGAGGCGCTAATGCTAATAAGCTTGTTAGCCTAGCCTCTTATTGGCAAAACAGTCAGTTGGAAAATAACGCTCCGTGAGTTCTCTCCAGTCGAGTCGCTCGTCTTGTTCGTTTACTTGCTGCGGAGCACTTCTGACACCATGTCATAGCAACTTATTACTTTGTATCAGACACACACGGACGCTTGCTGGTCTCAACGTGAATGTTTGTTTATTGACAACCAGGTAGACAGGAAGTAGCGTCACTAAAGGAACATTACACCAACTATACTTAGTTGGGACTTTATAATTGTCTTGATTTAGGACATTTGGACTTTATTGTTGTCTCGTTTGAAAACACTGGGACTTAATTATCGTTGACAGTGTTTAGTTTTTATACTTATCAGGTCCCACTGATCCCACATAGCTAGGAGAAATTAAAAATGCATACCAAACAAAAGTTCGGGTCTCAGGAGGATAGATGTTATCTAGGTTGTTGTTATGATATTTTTGATTGTTTTTTTTGTTTGTTTTTTTTAATTTTTTATTGCTGCTATATATGTATATTTGTGACAGTTTTGGTTTTGTTTCTACTGTAGGACACCATTGAGGTATTTCAATAATTGAGCATAGCGTTAGTTCAGGCAGGACTTGATGTCTTGAAGCCTGTCAGGCTTTCCTCATTTGCATATGGAAGGGCAATGAGGTGTGCTCTCTCCACCTTAGGCTTTCCACTTAGGCACGCAGAAGGGTAGAGAGGTGTGCTCTCTCCACCTTAAGCCTTACACACATAGACCTTTTGCATAGGCCCAAGAAAAGGCAGAGAGGCCCCAGAACAGAGCCACCGCCAGATATAATACTGCAAATGGAAAAAGAAGTTTTCTTTGACTAAATGTTCCTGTAGTAATTAGGGACCTCAGCCGAAGGACGAAGTCCCATTGTTTTTGGTGCGTTTATTCTTTATTCTTGCTCCTGCCGTCTCCTAAAACCCAAATTTGACCCCCTAAACATGCAAAAAACCGTGCCAAAATTGGCGCACATGTAAAAGCTGACAAAAAAATTTGATAAAATGAAAAAATTGACCCCAAAAGTGCCAAAATGGGCTCTCTAGCGCCACCTAGACACACTAAAATGGCTGCTGCGGCCCGTAGGAATGTCATAGCAAGATCAAACCAAAACTGGCTTGTTCATCTCATCGAGACCTACAAGTCACATGCTGACAACCCTGACCTACATCCAACAGGAAGTGAGTGGTTGCCTCTGAAAATAACTTGAGCAAATGTGGAGAAATTGTCATCTGTGAGCTAGAGTGGAGAGGGGTTTAAAATCATCCAAAACTTTTGTCTTTAACTGTCTACGTGTGCTGGAGAACGAAACGGCGGGAGTCCGAGCCCCAACGCTGCTTGCAGCTTTAATTATTATTATTTTTGGATCCTTACATTTGGCTTGTTTGGTCATTTCTTTCTTATTGCTCCTGCTGGATTTTAAATGCTGTAAGACCTAATATATATTTAGATTGCTTCTCCCAGATTTCTCTTCAAGAGTGACTGACTGCAGTGATTTCTTACTCTAAATCATCAACGTGTCTCTTAGACCCCATCCTAACTAGGCTACTTAAGGAGGTCTTACCTTAAGTTAATACTCATATATTAGATATGATTAATATATCCTTATTAACAGGCTATGTACCACAGTCTTTTAAGGTAGCTGTAATTAAACCTCTCCTAAAAAAGCCCACCCTGGATCCAGAGGTGTTAGCCAACTATAGACCAATATCTAATCTTCCCTTTCTTTCAAAGATCCTTGAGAAAGTAGTTGCAGACCAGCTGTGTGATTTTCTCCATGATAATTTATTTGAGGAATTTCAGTCAGGATTTAGAGTGCATCATAGCACTGTGACAGCACTAGTTAAAATTACAAATGACCTTCTGATTGCTTCAGACAAAGGACTCGTCTCTGTACTTGTTTTATTAGATCTTAGTGCAGTGTTTGACACTAGTGACCATCAAATTCTGCTACAGAGACTGGATCACTTAATTGGCCTAAAAGGTTCTGCACTAAGCTGGTTTAAATCTTATTTATCTGATCGTTTTCAGTTTGTTTACGTTCATAATGAATCATCCTTACATACTAAAGTTTGTTTTGGAGTTCCGCAAGGTTCTGTGCTTGGACCAATCATATTTACTCTATATATGCTTCCTTTAGGTAACATCATTAGAAATCACTCTGTAAATTTCCATTATTATGCGGATGATACACAGTTGTATTTATCTATGAAGCCAGAAGAAACTAATCAATTAACTGAACTTCACAATTGCCTTAAAGACATAAAAACCTGGATGAGCACCAGTTTCCTGATGTTAAATTCAGAGAAAACTGAAGTTATTGTTCTTGGCCCCAAACAACTCAGAGACTCTTTATCTGATGATATAGTTTCTCTAGATGGCATTGCTCTGGCCTCTAGCACTACCGTAAGAAACCTCAGAGTAACACTTGATCAAGATTTGTCTTTTAATTCTCATTTAAAACAAACCTCACAGACTGCATTTTTTCATCTGCATAATATTGCGAAAATTAGGCCTATCCTGACCCGAAAAAGATGCAGAAAAATTGGTCCACGCTTTTGTTACCTCAAGGCTGGATTACTGTAACTCTCTATTATCAGGTAGCTCTAGTAAGTCCTTAAAAACTCTTCAGCTAATTCAGAATGCAGCAGCACGTGTACTAACAGGAACTAAGAAACGAGATCATATTTCTCCTGTTTTAGCTTCTCTGCACTGGCTCCCTGTAAAATCCAGAATTGAATTTAAAATCCTACTGTTAACTTATAAAGCTCTAAATGGTCAAGCTCCGTCATATCTTAGAGAGCTCATAGTGCCATATTATCCCACCAGAACTCTGCACTCTGAGAAGGCAGGGTTACTCGTGGTCCCTAAAGTCTCCAAAAGTAGATCAGGAGCCAGAGCCTTCAGCTATCAGGCTCCTCTCCTGTGGAATCATCTTCCTGTTACGGTCCGGGAGGCAGACACCGTCTCCACATTTAAGACTAGACTTAAGACTTTCCTCTTTGATAAAGCTTATAGTTAGGGCTGGCTCAGGCTTGTCCTGTACCAGCCCCTAGTTAGGCTGACATAGACCTAGTCTGCCGGAGGACCCCCATAATACACCGGGCACCTCTTCTCCTTCTCTCTCTCTCTCTCTCTCTCTCTCTCTCTTTCGTATCCTATTACTGCATCTTGCTAACTCGGCCATTCTGGATGTCACTAACTCGGCTTCTTCTCCGGAGCCTTTGTGCTCCACTGTCTCTCAGATTAACTCGTATTGCAGCGTTGCCTGGATAGTGTGACGTGTGTGGTTGTGCTGCTGCTGCCGTGGTCCTGCCAGATGCCTCCTGCTGCTGCTGTTATCATTAGTCATACTTCTACTGTTATTATATTTATTATACATATATGATTATTGTCACATATGTATACTATCAGATATTAATATATACTTTCAACATATTGTACCACAGTAGCCAGAACTATAATTATAATATTATGTCCTGCATCTCTCTCTGTCTCTGTCTCTCTTTCTGTCTCATTGTGTCATACGGATTACTGCTAATTTATTATGCTGATCTCTTCTGTACGACATCTATTGCACGTCTGCCCGTCCTGGACTTATCCGCTGTGAGGGTCCTAAGGACAGAGGGATGTCGTATGCTGTAAAACCCTGTGAGGCAAATTGTGATTTGTGATATTGGGCTTCATAAATAAAATTGATTGATTGATTGATAAATTGTTTTGCTTGTTATTGTTTTGTGTGGAGCATGGATGTATAAAGAGACCTGGATACAGTGGGTCCCTGCTCGTTTCTAGGAAAGTTGCACAATGGCACATGAAGCCACAAAAGCTCTATTTTCGCAGTATGAAATTACCTGAATGATCGCCGCTGCTTCCACATCACTGGGCTCCTAAAGCCGGCACACTGGAGATTTACATCCACTGAGTGTGGCCGAGCACTGCCAGGTGTGTGCTGAACTTCAGCACTCCACTAACTTGAATGGGGATAAAAATAATTCAATTTTGCGGCTCTTTTTGACTTTCCAAATGTTGTGGGACTGAATGGATGAAATCTTGATAGTTGAACGAAACATTTCAGGGGGGACGTGACACTCAGAAAAATGTATCCATTGATTTATAGACATCTCTTCTTCAATGAAAGTCTATAGGAAAAAAGTTGTTTTTGGCCCAGTGGCATCACGTGATGAACTCCGGCAATTGCAGTACCACTGTTTGGGAACTATGCAAATTGGACTCAAAGCCCAGTGCACTTCCTGAGGGCCTAGTGTGGACTTTTGTGGAAGATAACAGGGATCTGATTGGAGCGTACAGCATAAAGAGGGCAAAAGCCCCGACCCTAAACATAATCCAAACAAAACAGAGCCTGAGAAGTTGATTCCTTGCCTGATATCAGACAGAATTGTCAATTCAATACAGTCCATCTCCAGTCTGGCATTGTGTTCCCTCTTTTTTTTTTTTTTTTTCCTAAAACCAATCATTTGGGTCTGATGTATTTGCCTGAATCTGACAAGTCCTGACTGTTGCATGGCCATATCAACATATTGGTGTTACTGGACTTTAAGAGTGGAGCAGAGCAAAGTAAAACAAACTATGATACTGGGTGATATTGAGAAGACATGTCAATTTAGAACAGCCTCTATAGCAGTGTCTTTCTTGTCTCAGCGCTCTTCATTGTTGTTATTACTCCACACTGGTTCTGCACAGTGCACAGTTTGACAACAGCTTCACAATTAGTCCTGCCTGTAATTGGCAGTTAATCCCTCTATAGTAATTATTAGATTGATTTATTTTCAGCTGAGAAACTACTTTTTCATGTCACGATGCCAGGCGAATCTGTCAACTCAGCGGAGTTTTCAAATATTAAGGGTCTGGACCCAGGCAAGATAATTCTATGACCTGAGGTCAGAAATAAACCTGAAAAGTCTACTGCAGCAGGTCTTCACATGTACTGTAGCTTGTCTAGATTCCAGTGTTAGCCACTCACTGAAATACAAACAAATGCATTGGTTTTGGTCTTTAATGGTTTGGATGTCATCTGACACTCAGTCAGTATATGAATAGCAGCTTTTATGGCACCACAGTTTGAAAACGTATCTGTAAAGACCTGAACAACCTTTGTTTTCAGAGATAATGAGGAGGGTGTTATCAACAAAAACCTTGGTCCAAGCTAATGTGACCTGATGTGTTTGCATTGTTCTGAATGTCTGAGAAACATTAAAACCCACAGCAAACAGCTTCTATCCTCAGGCATATAAACTCATCAACATCACTCTGTCCTCAATAAGTGATGTTGGTGTAATGTCACAGCCAACACAACTGATTTCTTAATGTGTAATATTTTCACTTTCAACACAGAATTTTTATTTTCACTTATTCATGGCTCATACTCTCATGTATATTTCAATGTGCAGTGTTTTCGACTTGTAATGTTAAGTTTATTTTGAGGAGAAGTGATTTACTGTACTTTTTAAATAGGGATGACTGTACACCGAGCTGAAGGCAGGAGACAAACTGATGTTAAATGACCTAAATGAGCGTCACCTGGAACAAATAAAAATCAAACAGATTGTGTAAGTTCCTGAGAAGGTTACTTTTCTGACCCTGATTCCCTTTAATGTAAGCTTTTTTCCTAATATTTTACAGCCAGTGTTGAAATTCAGTTAGTCACTAAATGTCCACATAACTCTAACCCTACAGTAAATTACGGAAGCTTACTGAGGACTGAATAAGATAGCACTTAGGTAAACAGTGATACTGCAGAAAAAGAAAAAAAGATTTATGTCTTTTCAACATTTCATGCCCTTAAAAAGGAACAAACTGCAGCTCTGGGGGAAGTTACTTCATATACTGGAATTACTGATACATTTTTTAGACTGATTGTTTGTCTTCTTAATACAATAATTATTGTAATAGACAATAGCTCAGTCCATATGAACTTGGGTTGGGAACTGGAGGGTCCCCTGTTCAAGTCCCCGTCCAGACCAAAATATGGAGCGAGGACTGGAAGCTGGTGAGGTGCCAGTTCAACTCCTGGGCACTGCCGAGGTGCCCTTGAGCAAGGCACCGAACCCCCCAACCGCTCGGAGTGCCTGTCATGGGCAGCCCACTCTGATATCTCTCCACTTAGTGCATGTATAGGTCCAGTTTGTGCGTGTGTGTTCGGACCTGTGTGTAATTGACAAACAGAGTGAAAAATTGATTGAATTCCCCCTCTGGGATTAATAAAGTATATAAAATTTTAAAATTAGTGTCGCAGAAGAGAGCAAGCAGGATGATCGAGCCCCAGCCGTCATGACCATGATGTGCCTGCATCCGGTCTCACACCACTAAGGACAGCTTCATCTCCAGGTCATGGATTGTCGAATTCTTGAGTTTATTGTTTGATACTGAATTAAATATTATGACTTTACCTTTTTATTCATGTATTTATGCGTCATTTATGCCTTCTTACATACATTAATGGTAGTGCGTGCATTTTCTACATTCCTGTTTGCATACATTTTGGTCATTAACGGGGGCTGACTGATTTGAAGTATGTATGAGTTATGTAGTATTTGTAGTTATTATTATTAAATAGTATATATATATATATATATATATATATATATATATATATATATAAAGAAAATGTATTATTGACATTTTAAAAGATGAAGCATGAAATTGACCCTCCATCATTATTGAACCACAACGGTGCCGCTGGGCTCTAAATATTGACTTAGTCCTCTGGTGCCTGTTGCATCAACGGGGCTTATACCTGGTCATAAGATAAGTCTGTCGTAATTTGGCATTCTAAGTCCAACCTTATAGTTATGCCAGTTGCATCATTTAGGCTTGAGCTTTATTTTCACTAAGTCCAGGCATAATCTTATATAAGATGCCTACAGCATGCTTGTAGGCTGCTGTAACGGGGCACGGCACAAGCGCGGCAAACCAGTAGTATCAGCAGGGGGCAGCAATGCACCGTAGTCTAGTCTGCCATCGCAAACAAAGAAGGAGAAGAATAAGAATAAGAATAGTTTCCGGGTTAAGGCAAAGCAAGTTTGATTAAAAGAATTCCGGTTGTATTTTATTTCCCGACTTGTGGTTAATAAACGTATAATAGAAAATCTTTTTTTTTTTTTTCGTTTTTCAATTTCCAATTTCCAAACGAGAAACGGGAGATGACTCGTTTCCCGTTTTTTGTTTACCTACATCAAAACGAAAAAGGAAAATAGGATCGTTTCCCATTTTTTGTTTACCTACTTCAGAACGAATAATGAATGGCCACAAATGACAGGCTCTGTGGCAGCAGATTATGAACTTGTCAATAGCACTGTGTGTGTGTGTGTTTGTGTGTTCTGTAGTTAAAGGCCTAAAACATCAAAAACTAAACCATTTAACAGCTACGGCTTCTTTCAGTTTGAGGGCCATAATGTTGGTTCACTGCCAAATAGTTAGAGTCTGACACAGTGACAATGCCAGGAACCACAGGGGGATTTTGGACAAGAGATACAGAAAAACAGAGAGGGAGAGAGAGCTTTTAACAGCAGCTGAGTGTCTGCACGCGATGCACACACACACACACACACACACACACACACACACACACACACACACACTCTTGACTCAGACGTTGTTCCAGCAGCAAGAATGTTGGGGGTCTTTATTCACACAACTTGTCCTACATGCACAGTCATGGATGTTTTATATATGTGTGTGTGTGTGTGTGTGTGTGTGTGTGTGTGTGTGTGTGCTGACCGCTGCCCTGAATCACCTCAGATCCTTTGAGGTGTCATAGGTCTGAGTCTGGAAAATGTCTGAATACATTAAAACTCACACGAAGCCTGAAGACGAGGACATGAAAAAGAAAACCTGAGAACCTATGTGTGTCAGTGTATAAAAACATTCATGTTTTCTGCCACTTCTTGCTTTCAAAATAAAAGCGGTTCTATCTCTGGATGCAATGGGATTGACCTACAATCAAGTAAAATGTAATATAGTGCTAAGCAACAGACAAAATAACAACTACTACAGTTTAGTTAAGTTTATTGTGTGCGCAGGCCAGGCATGTGTGATTGTATGTGCAGGGCCCCAGATTGTGACCTTTTAGTCACATTTTGTGACTATCTGCAAATATTACTAATATATGGAATGCAGAGCTGATTGTTTCCAGCTAGTGAATAAATCCTCACATTTACGCTGTAACAGTTTAACTTTCTGCTAACTGCTAGCAGCTAACAGCTAACCTGAAGCTTCAAGTTCACAGCAAAAACATCAACACCTCCTGTTTGAGACAAGCTGGATGCTTCAAAATAAAAGCACCAGTGACTCTACTTTGATTCATGTCATTAAAACCATACTTTCTTTAACAGAACGTGGCAGCTACAGTGACACAATGTACATCAAATTATTTTTTAGGGTAATAAGGTTAAGTAATATTTAAGTTGCCAGACAATGGCACCCTGGGAATTTCCCCAGAGAATGATCTTGCTTCCAGAACACTTAAGACACACAGGTTCGTTATACTCAAGAGGCATGAGACGTGGATCCAAATGTACAATATAATACTTTATTTTAAACAAGTTTTTAAAATATGTTTTTAAAAATTCACATCATTCACACAGGGAGGGGAAGGGAGCCTAATCAGGTGCTGAGGCTTACCTTTTGGACAGGGGCTAGTGAAACGGAGCCAAAACAAACCAAAAATCACCCAGGCACACGTGACATACACACTCGGTGGTGAAGTACACCAATTCCCTGGGGAGCACAGCACACAAAAAGGGAGGACACTGCCACCTGGATCACCAGCACCACCACCACCGGCTTTCAGCAACTGAAAAAGATAAAACAAAGTAATAGGGAAGAAAACTAAGCAAATTAATACAACAAACGAATATACTAAATGAACAGAATATGCTAAATAATTGGCAGATTTCAAACTGGACTATACAAATTATACAAAATAATAAATGGCCAATTGAAACAAATGCCCAAATGAAACAAAATAAGACAAAAACAAACTCATACAATTAATCCACACTAACAAAATATAACTCTTCCACTCATTCACACATTTAAAAAGGGGAATTAAACTCAGTTAAATGTTGTGTATGCAGTCAATAGTCATCCTTTTTGGATGAGGAAGCGAGGCATCAAGGCTAAGCAGACAGCCAAGCGAAGTGGTGCCTAGCAGCCAGCCAGGCAAGCAGACAGGAAGCAGGAGACAACAAGCAATCAAAAACCGTTGCAATACACCGTCAGACAAGCAGGAAAACAAAGGCTTCAGAAGCTTCGGAAGACAAATCAGCAGGAGACAAAACAGCAGCGGTCCCAGTCAACTGGTAGTGACGTCAGCAGCGGTGAATACTATCAGCTGATTCAATTTCACCTGACGAAAATAACAATAGCCCCTTTTCCACCGCAGGAACTTCATCAATTACCCGGAATTTTGAAAAACCTCTGCACGTTTCCTCCGAAATTACCCGGGTAAAAAACTTTCCCTCGCCCCCAGATTTACCCTGGAAAAAGTACCTAGTAGGGGGGTAGGACTTTTCAGATTACACAGAATTCTTGTGGGGCGGGGCTGTTTGCCGAAGAACACTGATCGGTGGAGTACACACTTGCAGCGTTCTGCACTTTCTGGTACAGGCAGCTGCTGCAAACTTTATATCATTTCTACAGGCTTCACTTCGTTTGTGTTTTGATGAAGGATGTATACCAAAACCTGATACTAAATTAGCCCCGGGGTGTCATGAACAAAACCAGAGACAGGACCCAAATGCAAGACTCAAAGACGAGGGTTTCCCAAAAAACGTTGTTTAATAACAGACCGGGTTAGGTACACAGGAGGGCAGTCAGACGAGGCAGAGGTATCCAAAAACGAGAGGCAAAAGGCAAGGTCGATAAACAAACAGGATCAAAAAAAAACTAGAGAGCAAGACAGGAACAATGCTGGAACGTGACATGAAATTCAACGAACTGGCGACGAGACAGAGTGAGACAAGAGGTAAAATACAAGAGGTAATGGGGAGTGATTGGAGACACGTGTGGGGAGACACAATCAGGGGCAGGTGCGCACATGACGGGGGGAAGGGACAGGACACAAACCTGAAACAGAGACAGGGGTGAGTGATCTTCAAAATAAAACAGGAAATGCAGAACATGAAACATAAACAGATACTAAACCGAGACATGACACGAGGCTAAATTATCAAAGACCGTAGTAGTGATAAGCACTAATGGTATCAGTTCTTTTGTGCCAACGCTGAACTCAGACTTAGACTTAGACTTTATTGTCCCCAGAGGGGAAATTCTTTTCCACAGCACCACAGCAGTTTGACTGACATACAGAACAGAACAGACATCATTGCACATACACATATGCACATTGCACAGGACATTTGGACAGAGACCGAAACAACATTACAGACTTCACCTCAGTTTCTTGCGGGATCTATTGTTCATCTATGGCTGACGGGATTAGGCTTCTGGATAGACGAGCCCTCCTGCGGCGCATTGTTCTGTATCTATATCCGGAGGGTAGTGGGATGAGGTGGTGGTTGAGTGGGTGGGTAGTGTCCTGTTCTATTGAGAAAGCGATGCGTGCAATGGCCTTTGCGTTCATGTCTGTGAGGTTGGGTGTGGGGAGAACGATTATCTTGCTCGCCTTGTTAGTTATGGATATGACTGTGGAGCGGTTTTTGACAGACAGGATGTTGAAGAAGCAGGTCGAACAGTACAGCGGAATGGGCTGGATAATGCTCTGATACAGTAACAGGAGGAGATGGGGTGCAACATGAAGTCCTTTGAGTTTACGGATGGCAGATAGTCTTTGGTGGCTTCTTTTGTGGATGTCGGTCGTGTTTTGGTCAAAATTGAGCTTATTGTCGAGTGTAATGCTGAGGTACTTGAAACTATTGACAATTTGGACTAATTGATGGTTATGGGGTGCTGAGGTGATGGGGGGCTGATTATAAGTTCCTGGGTTTTAGCTACATTTAGGTGGAGGTGGTTATCCTCACACCACCGGGTGAAGTGTGTGTGATGGTGTTGTGGTAGTCCAGAGTGGAGTTATTGTCCGAGAGGAGAGCAAGAATGGCTGTGTCGTCTCAGTATTTGAGGTAAGTGGTGGTGGGTGATGGGCTGGTGCAGTCATTGGTGTAGAGTGTGTAGAGAAAGAGGCTTAGTACACAGCCCTGTAGTGCTCTGGTGTTGGTAGTGAGTGTGGGTGATGTGGTTGAGCCTACCCACACAGTTTGGGATCTGTCACTGAGGAAGTTGCGTATGAGATGGATGAGCCTGGGGGTATGGAGTTTGTGGATCATCAGGTGCCACTGTATGGTGTTGAAGGCAAAGCTGAAGTCGACAAAGAGGATTCTGGCAAAGTCATCTGGTGAGTCAAGGTGCTGGAGGAGGGTGTGGAGCATGTAGGCAACAGCATCCTCTGTTCCCCTCCTGGCCTTGTAGGCGAATTGGAGGGGGTCCAGTTGCAGGGTGACAAAGGGCACTCCTCCACATACACACACATCCACACACACATGCTTATACGACACGGTAACCGGTGAACAGCTAAGCGGTCTCGGTGGAAACAAAGTGAAGATAACTCGAAAATGACTCGAGTTGACTGCAGCTACACTCGTTACTGTAAGTGACATTAAACCTTAGCGAGTAAGAAGCCAATACTTAATCAATACATGTGTTCAGGAAGCATGACCACGTAAACATGTAGACAGCGATATTCAATACGCTCCGTCCACAGTCTCTCATCCACTGTCACTAACATTATGTCTTACACAAGGACAGCATGCTAGTTCAGCTGATAGCAAATTGTTACTAATAAGCTCAACTGATAGCTGTCTGTATGTAGACTAACTTAGTTTGACACTTATCTTAAAATACTTTTAAACTTAGTTGCTGGCTGAGACAAACAGCCCCAACTCTTTACCAGCACGTAACCAGCTATGCTGGCAGAGCCAAATACAGGGCACATGCCCAATCACCTACGTCATCACACTAATATGAATAAATTATCCGGAACTTTTAGGTGCAGTGGGAATGCAAACCACACAGATTACCAGGAATTCTTTTACCCTGGTAAACAAATTCCTGGTAATAAAAGTTCCTGGAAATGTGGAAAAGGGGCTATTAGCATTACTATACTAATCGGCTGGACAATGATGCAGTTGCTACTGCATTAACCATACATACCTGTCAACAGCGGTGGACACACACACACACACACGGGAGGAGGGAGGAAGAGAGCTCATGCATCTCGGCACTCTACCTGTGACCACACTAGCGTTAGCCAGGTAATAGCATGCACAATAGCCGAGAGGGAGAGGGAGAGAGAGGACACTTCTACCACGACAAGCCAGGAGTGGGAGGCGCGTGCACGCACAAGCTGGGGACACACAAGCCGGGGATACACTAGTCTTAAGCATATCATCAATTAGACCAAAAATCAATTAATCAATCAATTTTATTTATGAAGCCCAATATCACAAATCACAGTTTGCCTCACAGGGCTTTACAGCATACGACATCCCTTGTGGAACTCCAAAACAAAGTTTAGTACATAAGGATGATTCATTGTGAACATTAACAAACTGAAAACAATCAGATAAATAAGATTTAAACCAGCTCAGTGCAGAACCTTTTAGGCCAATTAAGTGATTCAGTCTCTGCAGTAGAATTTGATGGTCAATAGTGTCAAACACTGCACTAAGATCTAATAAAACAAGTACAGAGACGAGTCCTTTGTCTGAAGCAATCAGAAGGTCATTTGTAATTTTAACTAGTGCTGTCTCAGTGCTATGATGCATTCTAAATCCTGACTGAAATTCCTCAAATAGATGATTATCATGGAGAAAATCACACAGCTGGTCTGCGACTACTTTCTCAAGGATCTTTGACAGAAAGGGAAGATTAGATATTGGTCTATAGTTGGCTAACACCTCTGGATCCAGGGTGGGCTTTTTTAGGAGAGGTTTAATTACAGCTACCTTAAAAGACTGTGGTACATAGCCTGTTAATAAGGATATATTGATCATATCTAATATATGAGTGTTAACTAAAGGTAAGACCTTCTTAAGTAGTCTAGTTGGGATGGGGTCTAAGAGACACGTTGATGATTTAGATGAAGAAATCACTGCGGTCAATTCTTGAAGAGAAATCTGGGAGAAGCAATCTAAATATATATTAGGTCTTACAGCTGTGTTTGAGGTTAGACAGGTACTATCTGAGGACAGGAGGTCATGAATTTTGCCTCTAATAGTTAGAATTTTGTCATTAAAAAAGCTCATAAAATCATTACTGCTAAGGGCTAAAGGAATACAAGGCTCAATAGAGTTGTGACTCTCAGTCAGCCTGGCTACAGCGCTATCGACAAGATGATCAATTCAGGAGAGTTTAAAGTCGGTACGGGAGACCTCTCTTACTGAAGGACATGGTATTAAATTCAACGACGGAGGAATCATTTCCTTAAATTTTGCGACAGCACTATCTGATAAACATCTAGTATAGTAACTGTTGCTGAGTGGCATGTAATCAAGTAAAAGAAATCAAAAGTAATCAGATAATGATCGGATAACGAGGGATTCTGTGGAAAGACTGTTAGGTTATCAATTTCAATTCCATACGTCAGAACTAGATCGTGGGTATGGTTAAAAGATTGAGTGGGTTCATGTACACTCTGACTGAAGCCAGTGGAGTCTAATAATGAGATAAACGCGGTAGCCAGGGAGTCATTATCAACGTCGACATGAATGTTAAAATCACCTACAATAATAACTTTATCTGATTTAAGAACTAAACTGGATAAAAACTCTGAGAATTCAGATACAAATTCAGAATACAGGCCAGGAGCACGGTACACTATAACAAATAAAAGTGGCTGTGAGGTTTTCCAGGTCGGATGTAAAAGACTAAGAACAAGACTTTCAAATTAATTATAATCTAGTTTAGGTTTAGGGCTGATTAACAGACTAGAGAGTTAAAAATGGCTGCAAGTCCCCCTCCTCGGCTGCTGCCTCGAGGAATGTGGGTATTATTATGACTGGGACGAGTGGATTCATTTAGACTGACATATTCATCTGGACACAACCAGGTTTCAGTGAGGCTGAGTAAATCAATATGATTATCTGATATTAATTTGTTTACTAACACTGCTTCGATGATAGAGACCTGATATTTAATAATAATAATTCTCCTGTTTTGTCTTTCTGTCACAGAAGAGGTTTTAATTTTTATGAGGTTGTTATGCACAACTCCTCTTTCTTTAATTTTAGATTAAGATAATTTGGGTGGTCGGGGGACAGACATCGTTTGTATAAAATTATGGGTGGGTAGCTGCACTAGAAGCTCAGAGAAGCGTATAGGACTGCAACTCTGATTCCTGGACTCAACTAGTGCTGCACGATTTGGTAAAAATGTGCAATTGTGATTATGGTGGACAATATCGCGATTTGCGATTGCGATTGCAATTACAATATAATTACAATAAAATGTAATAAATAAATGGTATCATGAGTCGTTTTGCTTGATTCAGTGTTTCCCCTACATTATATTAGGGGGGCACTGACCTGACATAGGTATTATTATGGACAGACAGTGTGTCAATGACCATTAACAGACTGAGCACCGTCAAACATGCTGCTCACACAGCAGCGCAGCACGGCACTGTACACACAGCGGAGCGAGCATATGTTGTGTTCAGGCGTTGTCACGTGAATGCCAAATTCCAGCGCCATAGCACAACACAGTAACATGTCAAGTGGGCCGAAACAGAGCAAAATTGCTCAATTTTTCATTTGTTATGGAGTCCATGATTTCCCTGTGACACTTACAAATGTTTGCTCAACTGCACTTGGATGTTGTTTTATGAGGCTCTGGCGGCTTTCAGCTGTCTCTTTCTCTTTAACGTTACACGGCTCAGCTTTCTCTCATATGCACTCTTCCTACTTTTCCCTGTGCTGTGCTGTGCTGCCTCAAGTGTTGATATAGATTGGTCATGTGGCCGCGGGACGTGGCGACTTTAACTTTTAAACTTTTACACAGCACGTCTTTCAGGTACGGCGACGTTGGACAGAAAGACGTGCTGTGTAAAAGTTAAAGTCGCCACGTCCCGTCTCAAGTGCTGATATAGATTGGTCGTGTTGCCGCAGGACGTGGCGACTTTAACTTTTACACTTACACAACACGTCTTTCTGTTCAACATCGCCGTACCTAAAGCCAAAGTATTGCCATGTAACAGACGTTTTTTTCGCCACCAACTCAGCCTGTTCATGGTCGAGCTCATGCTCTTCTTCAGTGTCTGTGTTGGTCACTGCTGCACGCCGGCTGCACGCACCAGGATAGCTTGTGGGCGTGATGTCAACAAACTCCACACACTACAGAAGAGGCAGTCACGTTCACAGGCACACACGTTAACATTTATTTAGCCTACATTAAATCGCAAATCACAGCCTTTTATGCGGTTATGTAATCGCACAGCCTGACATCGCGATTGCGATTGCGATTAGATTAATCGTGCAGCACTAGTCTCAACTCTGGGTTGTCAGGGTTTTGAATTACTAATAAACATGGCCAGGTTTCTAGATATGACAGAAGCTCCATCCAAAGTGGGATGAATCCCATCTCTCCTAATCAGACCAGGTTTTCCGCAGAAAGTTTGCCAATGATTCAGGAAACCCACATCATTTGCTGGACACCACCTGGACAGCCTGCAATTATATGATGACATGCAGCTAAACATCTCATCAGTGGTCAGATTTGGGAGGGGTCCAGAGAAAACTACGGAGTCTGACATAGTTTTTGCATATTCACACACCAAGGCAACATTAATTTTAGTGACCCCCGCGTAACTGGGTGTCATTGCCGCCGACGAGAATAACAATCTTACTAAAACTATGTTTAGCCTTAGCCAGCAGTTTTAAATTTGATTCAAAGTCGCCTGCTCTGGCCCCAGGGATACATTTGACTATGGCTGCTGGTGTTGCTAACTTCACGTTCTTCAGAATACGGCTGCCAATGACCAGAGTTTTCTCCTCAGCGGGTGTGTCACTGAGTGGGAAAAAGCGGTTAGAAACATGAACATGGGGTTTCCGGGGGACCGCTAATAGAGGCTATGCTATGTGGCTCCGCACCGGCTACAGGGGACTGACTAACTACCGCAGCTACCAAGGGATTTTTCCATGGTGTGGAGCCGCGCTTCTAATTCACTGAGCCTTGCCTCCAACACAGCAAATAAGCGACACTTATTACAATTACCACTGTCACTAAAGGAGGCAGAGGCATAACTAAACATCTGGCACACCAAGCAAGAAAGAGCAGGAGGAGCTATCGCTAAGTGTTAAGCTAATGTAGCTAACAACGCTAATAACATGCAAACAACAGCTAAGAGATTGGCAAGAAAGTTGTAAAAAGGAGGAGAGCTGTAAGTGCTTAAATAGAACTAGCGTGGGTTAAGAATTGAATTAGATGTTAACAGTGCTTAATTTGTAAAATTAGAAGTAGGGGAACACTTTGGGCCTCTGAGAGAGCAGTGTTCCCCGACTCCCAAAAGCGGCACTCGAGCCACCTCACTGCGCAACTCCAAATGGAATGGTTGTGACATCTAGTGTTGTCACGGTACC
Source organism: Epinephelus fuscoguttatus (assembly GCF_011397635.1). Lineage (NCBI taxonomy): Eukaryota > Metazoa > Chordata > Actinopteri > Perciformes > Serranidae > Epinephelus > Epinephelus fuscoguttatus. Next base: position 3,895,016 of record NC_064772.1, on the reverse strand, counting down.
AAAATTGTGACCCAAGGTACAATACCAGTGAAAGTATCATGGTTCTGAGTAGTACCACGATACCACAGCAAAAACTAGGCAGATGTGTCTTTTGTCATTTATAAAAAGATAAATCACTTTTCTATAATACATCAATGATATTTCAATGGAATAAATTACTTAGTGACTTATTCATACTTCAAAAACAGCATCAATAAGTGATTAACATAGGGGGGATCAAAATAAAATAAATAAATAAAATAAAAACCAACCAGCCACCCTCCTCCCCTGACAAGTAAAGAACAGTCCCTCCATAAGTAAAGAACAATCCCTAAAGTGCGGTGAGGTTTGTGGACCGTTACCTGCCACAAGAGAGAAATGTGAATGGTTTGTTTCTCCTCTGACACGCCACATACCTGTGTGCCGCCATGGCTCGGTTGTCCAGATACTACTGGGCAGTCATGACGCCAGCGAAAGAGGAAATTAGGCTACTGGACCTGGAGTCAGACTTCTCTGTCGCCAGTAAGCCATTATCTTGCATCACGGAGCCGCCGTAGGCTATTTGACCGTCGTATTCCTGTCTGTGACCCCCGTTCAACCCACAGCTGGCAGGATTTGCCTTTCGTTTCTGCTGCTGGTTGAAATCTGTACTTGCACAGCGTGCTGAATGATTTATTTTGCTTGCACAAAACAATTTTTAGTCGCAAATGCGAGTAAAATGCTCTTTAGCAGATTAAGAATACTTCTGCTTCAGTGTCGAAGGACCTAAACCTTTAATGACAAACCCTTAACCTGATTCCACATCATCACAGTACTGTGACTGTCAACTTTACCCACTGGGATGACATCCTCACCTCCTCCTTGTCTGATTGGTAAGTGAGCATTATAACCACATCACTAAAAACTGTTTCTTAAGTTTTCCTATGATGGGGTTGCACACACATTACAAACACACCCGTACATGTGCACACCACTCACAACATGTCAACTAAATAAGATATGCGGTGGACAAATCCCCTGTGTGTGTGTGTGTGTGTTTCAACCCACACAGATAAATGCATGCAAACAGATAGCACACTGAGCCAGGAGGCAGCCGACAAGTCAGCCAACGTTCAGCCATCGCCAAACATCTTTGCCTACTGATTGTGTTATAGGACGGGTCCATTCTTTATTATTTTGTTGAGGTTTTTATATCATTCTGTGGCCTCCCAGGGGTGTCCACCGTGTATTCAAGTTGGAACATTAAAACTTTGGTCTTACTTCATATGTTTTAGTGTGAAAATGCTAAAATCCCAATACCTTCCAAAGATGTTTTGCCTTGTGAGCTGACGTAGATTTATGCATGATGATACTGCTACAGATAACCCTCCTCACCGACCTAATGTGCCTCTTCGTGACTGAAACGAGCCTTTGTTAAGTGACATGCTGCTGTGGATGCTATGCTAGTTCAGATCAGTGACACAATTGATGTTTTGGGACCAAACAGTTCTGGAGAGCTCTCCCAAGAACTACATGCCTTCAAGGGCTTTTTTTTTTGTTTGCATTTACACCACACGCTGAAGTGACATACTGGTTACGGTTACATGATAGCTTCTCATTCGGAATGAAATGAATCTGAATGAAATCATTCGGAATTAAAGTGTTTCCAGGTAGTTTACATGGGAAATATTAATTCCGAATGAGGGTTTACATGGGAGATCCGTTCAATCGCCTTTATTCAGGTCTGCGCAAGGTTTGGGGCAGGGAAGGTTTCTGATAGGGGGCGGGGCGGATGTTACGTGTTTACGTTTACCGGAAGAAAACACTGTGGTCCTCGCTCCGGATAACAAGATGCTTGACGACGCCGTTATTACTGCCTTTTTCAGGTGTGTTTTGCTTATATTCTTGAAGCAGCAGTACGACAACAACCTTGTTCTGCTAATGCTTCATCTGTTGAGCAGGAGAAGGGAGGCAGAAGACCATGCTGTGGCGAATGGAAACCGGTGAGTGCAACGAGTCGGACTGCTCTAGCTCAGCCCGTTGCTATGCAGCCCGTTGCTATGTGCGCTATATACGTCATCGCACCAGAAGGGCAAGGAAACGAGCATGCACAGAAAGACCGGAATGAACTCAAAGAGGAATGAGTGTATACATGCACACAAAACTCTTTCATTCGGAATGACAAACGGAATAAACCACCCCCTTTAATCGGATTTAATTTTCAATCGGAATGACCATTTTTCAATCGGAATGACCGTTTACATGACCACTTTTCATCGGAATGGCCGTTCATTCCGATTAAAAGTGGAATTAAACTGTCCATGTAAACGTACTGACTGTCATCCAGCCATCAAAGATTCTAGCAGCTCAGTCCATAGGGACTTGGGTTGGGAACTGGAGGGTCGCCTGTTCAAGTCCCCGTCCAGACCAAATATGGAGCATGGACTGGTGGCTGGAGAGGTGCCAGTTTACCTCCTGTGCACTGCCGAGGTGCCCTTGAGCAAACCAAACCCTCCAACCGCTCGGGGCACCTGTCCATGACAGCCCCCTCACTCTGACATCTCTCCACCTTGTGCATGTATAGGTCCTGTTTGTGCATGTGTGTGTCTTTCAGACCTGTGTGTTAATGACAAAAAGAGTGAAAAAATATAATTTCCCCTCAGGGAGATTAATAAAGTATATAAAAATGAGCTTTGATAAGCCAAAATTGTTGTATTTCCACCATTGGATGTGTACTCAGTAAAACCTGGACTTCACTGTCAAACAATCTGTCTGCGTTTTCTTCTGTTTCTGTTGTTAGTAAAAACTGTTGTTTGTGTTTTGTGTTGTCTGTTTACATGGCTAACGGCTTTTTAGAGCAATACACACCCTTTCTGGAAATTTTACGGTTTTCTTTGTTTAGGTTGAAATGCTATTAATAAGCTGATAGCACACTCAAATGTAAGTGAATTCCACCAGAAATAAAACCTCATAATTGTACCATCCTCAAATGGTTCTAAGAAAACTCCAACCAATCATTGCATTCGAACCAAATGCAATGATTGGTCGAGATGGTCGCAGAGATGAGATGGTCGCAGAGTTTCTGCTGGACAGGTATTTTTAGTTTGCCTCTAAGTTTGAATCAACATGGCGGAGTTACCAATGCTTGCGACAGCCAGTGTACGCACACCAGCAAAGTAAACATGGTGCAACAAGAAGTAAATTCTTCAGTGCAATACAGTTGGGAGTTTGTAACAGACATCAGAAACTGCTGCAGAGATCTAACGCTACAACCGAGAGAGCTCAGGATGTGTAGCAAACTTGGCCTGCTACGTCGAGCTAGCCCTGAGATAACCGTGGTTTCGCCTGGAGCTGTCCCAACGGGGAGATGCCAGCAGCTCTGTGACAGGACGCGGAAGCGGGGGAAGCGCTGTTCCCAGCGTCCTTCTGGCGAACGTCCACTCGCTGGACACGAAAATGGATGACATCTGGCTGTGGAGATCCACTCACCGAGGAGTGACGGACTGCTGCGTCACTGTTCACTGAGACATAGACTCACAAGTCAGTCTTTAGACGCTTTGCTTAACTAAAGACTGATGTCTTTCTCCCTGATTTTGTGTTTAGATGGGCGGATACAATTTCAGAGTTTAAAAAAACTCCCTACGTTGCAGAGCCAATAGTTAACCCGCAGGGCGGTCCTTCGGTGGCTTGTAAACATAGTCCGACTGTGTTAAAAGTTTTAAACAAAGTCGCTGTAAGTCCTTCATTTCCACAATCTTGTGGACTGAGCACACGTTTGATAAAACAGAGTTAAAAGGGGGAGCGCACATTTCCTGGAGGGTGTGTCCTTTTCAAAAATGCAAGAGGCGTAGTTTTGTTGCCGACTGTTTTCTCCGGTGTGTTAAACAGACTTTAGAAAGGAGTGTCCCCAGACTATCAGAAGGTGGAGATCTCTGATTGTCTGGTGGCGAGACTAACTGAAACATGGATGAATGGTAACATATCAGACTCGGGTGTTGAACTAACGGGGCTAACACTACATAGAGCAGACAGGGTGGCTGCAACATCTGGTAAGCTCCGGCAATATACGCAAAGAATTCATGGTGCTGTGATGTGAAGAGGATCTCCCTGTTCTGCTCTCAGGATGTGGAGTTTTTGAATGTGAATTGTCAACCCTTTTCATCTTACTATTGCACTATACATTCGTTCTTATATATTGTTTTAAATGTTTTGTTTCTTTTTGCTTGGGGTATGCAAAATGTCATTTTGTTTTTGTGCTGTGCATAAAAATGACAAATAAAGAATTTCAGTTCAGTTCATAACGTTATATATGACAACACAGCATCCAGTTGCTAATGACTAACATTAGCCTACTGTAGCATAGCCAGTTAACTTTATCTTCCTTGTGTTTCCACTTAGTAGTAACGTTAACGCTACTATCTAACGTTAGCACCGTAACCTCATTCTAAAACTCATCAGTCATCACCAGAGTTGGGTATAACGCATTACAAAGTAACGCAGAGTACTTTGATTACTTTTTGCAGTAACGAGTAACCTAACGCGGTCATTTGCTGTTTGAGTAATCAAATACTTCAGTACATTTTCAAACAAGACATCAGTTACTTCCGTTACTTTTAGAACGCTGGTCCTTCAGCTCCGAAACAGTAACGGCTGTCGTTTGGTTCTAATAACGGAGATAACGTTAAACCTATCAGTCTGAAAGAAGCCACGGAGCTTGTGGCTCGCTACGTGGTCGGAGAAATGCTGCCATTGTCTACATGGAGTCTAAATAGGTGGAGTAGGACTCGCTGACAGACATATTTCAGACTCAGGACTTGCATTATGCCTGGTACACGCTACACGCTGGGACTCACCAATTATCCCCGGTTGTCTTTCACGGCGCGTGTGATGTCATCGGGTTATTCTGTTTTTATTACTTTGACTATTATTTGAGTCACTGCCAGAACTGTGTCTGTTCCATCAACTGTATAAAAATATGTGCCAGCCGACATGTTGTTGTAGTCACCTAAAAGCGTCAGCAGATGGCAGGAGCTACATTTGAAGCGCCATATGTAAACTGTCAAGCTACTGTATCTTCCACAGGAAGTTCTGACAAATGTTTCAGAATAAAAGCCTACTTAGAAAATGGAGGGATTCCCTAGCCGAGGTTATAAGGGGCTTTTAATTTGAAACAAGTGTTGAGTTTGAAATGACGGTGCGATATGTTAACTTTACAAAGACAACGGGAGCTGGGGTCCGTTTCACAAAGCAGGTTTAGTGAAAACTCAGAGTCTGTTAACCCTGAAATGAGGGAAACTTTTGAGTTTTCCGTTTCAAAAAGGGAGGTAACTCAAACCAGAGAAAGAGGGGTAACTCTAGCCTGTTTCAGAGAGAGAGGTAACTTAAGCTCTCGGTCAGTTACCGTAGTGACAGACTCTATGAACCTAACCTGGTCGGGACCAGGTTTTTCTCAATGAGCCTCGAGTTTCTCTCTGTCTCCGCCCTCTTTCAGAGCCACACACTCCATTTGATTTCCTCATTCATTCAGTCAGCAGGTGAGTTTTGGCGTAGCCTACTTCTGCCGTCTGTCATTTTTAAAAATCATTAAAAAAAAAAATCAGAGTCAGTATATTAGAAGTCCATCAGGCACAATAGGTGGCGACTTTTTTCACTAACATGGCATGTCCTTTTGATAACGATCCCGTGGATGAAGGAGCAGCATTACTGCGTAGAGAATTAAATATTCGTCGGGAGATGGTTATCAGACCACGCATAGATGTTTTAGCATTTCCAGACAATTATCTTTTTGAGCTGTAGTCTACCGTTTCACGTCACAGTCCATCATCTACATACACAACCTAATCCGTCCTTACATTTGCAACATTACCAGTCGTAGTCATGCTCTCACATCCCAGCAGATATTATGTGTTGCGCTCATAGACTGTATAAAAATGCGCTGCGTTTCTTTGCAAATGGAAGTTTTTTGTACAATGTCGGAGATGCTGAGCACTTGAGTAAGGCAACTGTATGCAGGGCGGTCAGAAAAGTGTGCTCGTTTTACAGGCATCTGCCTTCTTTCTGTTGGCTGAGTAGAAGTATGTGTAAGTTTAAATAGGCTTAATTATTTAACAGAACATGATATAGATGAGAAGACATTTATGTGTGTGAAAACAGCATTATGTTGGGGATAAAACAACTGCACAGTCAAACAGCCACTTAATATTTACTTTACAATGTAAAACATGATCAAAATGAGGTACCCCCATGAGATTATGCCGAGGTCTTACCTGTTTGAACAATGTGTTTACATTTCATCCTAAACTGCTGCCAAGTGCGCCTCTCCCCCGCGGGATTGCACCTAGCCTAAATGAAATAAATTAATAGGCTACCATTCAAGACCCGAGCAACAATGTTCTCCCACGCCGTCTCCCTCTCTTTTGCAGCTGCAGCAGTGTTGCACTTCTTTTTGAAAACATGTGCAAACTCGCCGTATGAGCGCATTAAGATTTCTAATTCTAGTGGGGTGAAAAACGCAGCCCTCTTCCGCGTTGCCATGGTGACTCGTCGAATCGGGGCTCCATTGATGCTGGCTTTTTATAGTTGTGGTGCACGCGCTTAACTCCAAGTGAAACTACTCCGAGTTGATTAAACTGATTCAAATCAGCTGTTCTGGAACTGGAAACTCAGAGTTTCCTATCTCAAAGTAGATCAACTCAGAGTTCAGGATTAGACTCAGAGTTTGTTAAACCTGCTTTGTGAAACGGACCCCTGATAAAAAGTAAATATATAAACACACAGTACGGGGGCCTGTTGTTCGAAAGTAGAATTAACCAATCCAGGATAAGTGCAAAAGCGAGGCTGGACAAATTCCCCTAAGTCCATCCTGGCTTAATTGGTTGTTCGAACACCAAGCCAGGTTGAGGAGGCGCGGCTTTGTCAAACCAAGTGTAACTTATTCAGGTGAGTGCGCGTCCACGGCTTTCTTAAATAGACCCCGAGATCAATCACAGATTCATCAATGCAGCAATGGAGAGGGCATGTGCCGCATACTTCTCACCCAGTGAGCAGCGTCTCATCATGGACACTTATGAAGAGGTAAAATATATAATCACGAAGAAAGGAAACACTGCAGCGATAATAAAGCAGAGGGAGAGTGCGTGGCAAACAACTGTGGACCGACTGAATGCGTAAGTAATCTAAAAATATACGCTGCGCAAATGAATCTGGCTGCTTATAGCAGGATTGTATTTTCATGTTTTGTTTTCATAAAAAGTATAAATCGTTTAAGATAAAAGCAAGTCATCTGAGGGAGCAGATAGCACTGGCAGATGTCAAGCTGCAGGACATGGAGCCTGACAGACAAAAGAAAGACCTTAAGGAAACTGGACTTGGAAATTAACAAACTACAGAAAGAAGTAAGTAATGCACATTGTAAGCATGACTGTGATGCAATGTATTAATCAATATTATTTCTCTCTTTCTCTCCACAGCTCAAAGCAGACAGTGACTGATTTTAGTATTTTTCATCTAAATAAAATGAGGTCAAAGAATATTGTGGTTTCATCTTCCTGTTTTCATTCACTGATGTAAAGTACCCTGGAGTTATTGGTCCAGTTAACTGGGAATATAATTTGGGAAGGTCATACAGTTATGACACCTAATAAACACTAATTGTGTTAATGCCAAATACACCTACTTGTATGGTTATTCCAACAATTAATCCTTTTATTGGTAAAGATATGTGCATGTCAAAGTATGTGTGGGCTATGACAAAAAGAATGTTTTAAATGTTTTTTTTTTTTATTATTATTGTAGGCTTAATGTATTTTGTTCAGAAATGAGGCAAATACGTACATAAGAACATGAAATGACGGTAAAACACATTGATTTCTGATTACAGTGAAAGCTGACTGGACAGATAAAGCACCAGGCTAAACTAAGCCTGGTTGTGTGCACAGAATAAATCTCCATGGCAACATACAGTGGTGGAAAAAAGTCACACAATCTCAAATATTATCATGAAATATTTGTGGAAGAATCTTTTGTGTTTCAAAAGGTGTGGCTGCATTAGACAGATACAAACAAATACAAATTATATTTTCTTGTTTATTGTTTACAAGAAAAACTAACAAAACTAAATTCTTGACAGTTTCAATACGTCAGTTCTCAACATTGTCAGTATCAAAGTCAACAAATAACAGAGAATGTGTTCAAAACTGAACAAAAAATAAACCATCACATCATCAAATTAATGTTCAGTAGTCCTGCCATTGGCACGTAGTAGAGCTCTAATCCTGGCTGGCATGTTCCCCACGAGCCTTTCACACTGTTGAGGGATAATCTTGTCCCATTCTTTTTGAATTACTGCTTTTAATTCTTCTAAATTCTTTGGTTTATGCTTTGAAACAGACCATTTGATAATCCACCACAGATTTTCAATGGGGCTCATGTCCGGGGATTGAGCTGGCCACTCTAAGACCTGGATACTGTGCTCCTGCAGCCAAGTTCTACTGGCCTTGGATGTGTGGCAAGGGCATTATCTTGTTGAAACATCAAGTTTTTACCTCGACGGAACAGTGCACGCACAGAAGGGAGCATGTGGGTTTCGAATGGTACAATACTTGGTAGAGTTCAATGTGCCATCACAGACAGTGAGATGACCAACACCAGCAGCACTCATGCATCCCCAAACCATGATACTGCCTCCACCATGCTTGACAGTAGGTACTGTACATGCTGGACATAATGCTTCGCCTGGCCTTCTGCGTACCCTCACATTAGTAGGAGGAAGATAAAGCTGGAAACTGGACTCATCTGACCACAAAATCTTCTTCCAATTCCTGGATGTCCAGTTCTTGTGTGCCTGGGCCCAACAACGCCGGGCTAACTTCTGTCTCTCATTGATCAGGGGCTTCTTGATAGCCTTGTAGGACCTTAAGCCATGATCTAAAAGTCGGCCACGTACAGTGCAGGTGGAACACTGGACACCAGTTTGGTTTGACCACTGCTGCTGAAGCTCCTGTGATGTCATTCGGCAGTTTTGCCTGCACATGCGGATCAGGATGCGGTCATTTCTTGCTGAAGAAACCCTTGTACGCCCAGATCTTGGTTTGTCTTCCAAGCTGTTGGTTCGTCTGTATTTCTGCAGAGTGTATCCAACTGCTGAAGGTCTGCATCTGCACTTCCTGGCTATCCGGCGGCAGCTGTACTCTTCCTGGCTGAGAATCTTTATCTTCAGGCGTGTTTCCTGCGTTAGGTTCCTTGTTTTAGCCATTTTTGTGTCTGAAGAACTTTCAAATGTGCTGGCTTTATGTAGACACGAAGCTTGGCAACAAAAATTGTGTCTTTTAATAAAAAGAACGACCTTCATCACTGGTACCAAAATGACCCAATACTCAAAATTTCTTATGTATTTTTATGGAACCAATCAATTTTAAGTTTTTAATGGCTTTTTTAGGATTTATTTAGTATTTTGGCTGTGACCGTACTAAAAGAAATTGCACTTGAAGACCTAAGAGTGATTCTTAATGCAATATTTCACAAATGCATGGGGTGTCCGAAAACTTTTTTCCACCACTGTATGTGCCTCTGCTTTCGAACAACCGAATCAACACTAAGTTAAGCCAGGATAACCAACATATCCCGGCTTAATCCCTTATCTAGGTTTCGAACAACAGGCCCCCGACCATCTATAATGTAGTTTGTTTCAAATGAAGCTGGGAGCCTCTGCAGTTGTGGTGAGTAAAAGCCCCGCTGCTATTTGTTAATGTTATTACTTTATGTCCGACCATGAGGATGTACCATTGTTTGCTAGCTTGATGCTAATGACTTTAACGTTAACTCAGCGGGTTGACAAAGTGCCTCTGCTGTTTCACACCATCATTTGCCCCTTTTACTCTGTGTGGTAACATCCCCAGAGGAAATATTAAAAACACTGGGGTGTTGTTGTCATACAGTTGTCTACGGCAGCAGATCGTTCTGTGTTTCTACTGGTCAAAGTGACGGCTGTGATGGGAGAACTGGATCTCAGTGAAGGGCAAGTGGTCCATAACTTTAATTTTGGAGACAAAAAAAATGTAGGCTTAGCGCCCTGTGGTCCATTGCCCAATAGGAAATGTAGAATACTCAAAAGTACTTTAAAAGTGCTTGAGTTACTTTTCTCAGGGAGTAACGTTGGAAGTACTTTAAAAGTAATTGAGTTACTTTACTCAAGGAGTAATGCAGTAAAGTAACTGGTTACTTTTTTAGAAAGTAATGCAGTAACGTACTTTGATTACTTTTAAAGTAAGCCTTGCCCAACACTGGTCATCACTAACTCTGGCTGAGTTTTAAAATTCCGAGGTTGCGTTTGACTGTCTTGGTTGTAACGTTACACTTGCTCTCCTCTTCCCTGTATCTAACGTTACCTTGCCAATGCCTACGTCTATCATAGACGTAATGAGGATGTAATGAAGGAGGGGGGAGTAGGCCTTTGGAGGGAGGTGGAGTTGTGGATGTTCAAATGTGTTTCTAAGTGCTGTGTGAAATGCAAGAAAGGTAAGAGTTGCTTTAATAGTGGCAGTGGCAGGTGGTCCATTGGCTGTGTTTGACCACTGTACAGCTACGTCACTCACGGTTCTTCTTCTCTGAAGTAGGAGCTAAAAAAAGTCCCACAAAATGGTGTTACAATTGTTTCTAGTTCTTGTGATGCGGACAAAAAATGCAGGTTCTTAGAGCTATGTGAAAGGTCCTCCAGTCCATCTAACTACACAAACAAACTGATCAAGGCAGCGGTAGACCTACTCTGGTGTCCTGTGAGGTAAAGTTACTGTTTTTGTCAATGGAGTCTGGCTTTGAAGAGAGTATAGATTAACAGCTTCAGTTCCCTGTCAGAAAGAGCTGTCTGACAGCGAGGTAGTGCAATGAAAATATTCTAAATATAGCGTTCACTTAAAGGGCCAGTGTGTAATATTTGGCATGGTTGATTGTCAAGTTTGGTTTTCGTAGCCTTATAATTATGCTTTATGTATATATATAGCAAGGGCCTTGCTTTAGAGAGGTTGCCATCTTGCGCCGCCATGTATGTACGGCAGACTGAGTGGACAATCCAGCCAGCCAGAGAACGCATTTCGTGTGTATAAATGAACCAGCGAAGACAGTGGAAGGAAGGAAGAAGGAGGAAGAAACAGCAGAGTGTTAGTAGTTTGTCGATAGAGAGTAGTGAAAAGTTTTTTTAGTTATAAAGTTTGCGAATGGACCATACTTACCATGCAACAGGAGAGAATGAACCCCAACCGTCATCTGCGAGGAAAAGAAGACGCAACTTCACTCCTTGTGATGCACTCTCTGCGGCGCTTTTCCTCCTGATGATATATCTCCCCAACGATGGTAGCAGTAGCACCGAATCCCATTCTGTGCATTCAGCCTGTCTTCTCACCTACTCAGCATCAAACACATGGAGTTCCTCATCTGCATGCTTCGGCTCAAACAGGTATGGCTCTGGGTCTGTGTCCGCGACAAGAAACTCTTCAAAATCGTGTTCAAAGTCGTCCATTGCAGCTACTATAGTCCGGAGATATTGCTAGGCTAAATAAACAGCTAAGCTCTGTTTACAGGCTACGCTGTCAGTCAGTGTGCGGGCTAGAGATTGGCGGAGCAGAGATGGGTGGGGGGATCCCTACTTGGCATGATAAACGAGTATGTGTGTAAAGTTATGAGAAAGAGTCAGAGTTTGGAACGGAGTGGAGTGTTACCGGAGTTTCTGGAGTGCTCACATAAACGGGGCTTTTTCCTGAACGCTCCTCTGGTCTCCTGCTTGTGAGGGATTCATTACAATATCGTAACATGGTTTAGATTTCTAAATAAACATTCACCTCGTCGCTAGATAGACCTACTCCTGAAAAAGTCGTGCGCAAGGCTTTTTGTCCCTACGAGGCCGCCGTCATTTACCCGACAGTAGGGGTGAGCGAATGAGCCCTGCAATCTAGAATTTGACCACTGATGTCACTGTTTTCAACCCATTTTACACACTGGCCCTTTAAACAGATTTTTTTAGGTGGATAAAATAGGTTTTATTGCTGCCCCTGTCCACAGCAGAACGTTGCTTAGCTTCTGTGTCGGAATTTATCAATCAATCAATCAATCAATCAATCAATCAATTTTATTTGTAAAGCTCAATATCACAAATCACAATTTGCCTCACAGGGCTTTACAGCATACGACATCCCTCTGTCCTTTGGACCCTCACAGCGGCTAAGGAACACCTCCCCCCAAAAAAACCCTTTAACGGGGGAAAAAAATGGTAGAAACCTCAGGAAGAGCAACTGAGGAGGGATCCCTCTTCCAGGACGGACAGACATGCTCTAGCCTCCTTTCTCCAAACTTGGGGCGTGCCAACAAACATCTACTGCAGGTAACACACTGACTATGGACATGTAACCCTGTTTCAAAAATTCCAAACTACCTCTTTCAATCAATGTTATTGTTATCAGCGCTCTAACCTGCAGTTCAGTTTGAAAACCTGGAGGAGAACTCAGATAAAGTCTACCTTTAAAATCATAGTTTGTTTGGAGAGTTGACATAGTTTCTGTGTTTTTTGCCTTCTCATATTTGCCATTTTGTTCTTCAGTAAGAAAAACACACAGGGTTATAATGCAAACCAAAACTTAATTAGATATTATTGATTATAGTTCCAGTGGAGGCTGAGACAGTTTGAAAAGATTCACAGCAGCAGGAAGATGGAGGGCTTCTTTCTCTGGATGGCAGCTGACAGCTGGAACTCTGTGGCGCGACTTTTAATAGGAGACACACCCATAAAAACACTCCCTCGAGGACAGACTTAAATGTGTTATATTTTAATATAAAAATCAAACTATACACTATTATAACTATAAACTAACATTTTAAAATCATCATATATATACAAACTGTAACACAAAAAGCATGAAATATTGATTGTGATTTTCATCTTCCTTCCTCTTCGTCACTGTTTTCCTTTCCTCTTCCACCTCCTCCTTCTTCTCTTCCTCCTCACTTCATCAAGTGAAAGACAGATGCCTTTTCGCAGCATCTCTCGTGCACCTCTGCCACTGTGAGAGGTCAGAGCAACGCTATCCATCACACACACACACACACACACACACACACACACACACGGCTGCAGCGGGGCAGTTAACTGGTCTGCACCTCCACAAAGTGTTTCATAAAACTACAGAGAGAAAAAAAGAGGAAGACACCATTCATCTCCCAGAAAAAAAGACTGAAAGAAGGAATGGAGTCTTCTTTCTTAAAAGAAGGAGAAAGGAAAAGAAAGAAGGAGGGAAGGACAGAAAGAAAGAAAGAAAGAAAGAAAGAAAGAAAGAAAGAAAGAAAGAAAAAAGAACGACTGAAGGGAAAAAGGAAGGTGAGAAGGGTGAGAGGAGAGGAAGAAAGAAAGGAGAGATACATCGAAAGAAAGAGAGTAAAAGAAGGAAAAAGAAAAATAGGAGAGGAAAAACAGTGAAGAAATGAGAAAAGGAAACAAAGTAGGTGGAGAAAGAGAAAGAAAAGAAAGGAGTGGAAAAAATACTGAAGGTAAAGTAGAGAGAAGGAAAGAAAAAAAGAAAAAGGATGAACTAATAAATCAGATGATATGTAGAGAGCAAGAAGCAGGGAAATGGTGACCTGCAGAGAAATAAAGAAGGATACAGAGCGAAAAAGAAACTGCAGGATGAAAGGAAGAACAAGTCAGACCTACAACAGAAAAGGAGGTAAAATCAATGGAGACACGGAGGGGGGGGGGGGGGCGGCTAAAGAAAGAGAGAGAAGGAGGGAAACAGTGTGAAGGTTTTTTGAGGTCACACAGGAGAGATTACAGCTGACAACCACTAGATGGAGGAGTTCATTGTGCATTCAGCTCACTGGATCATCACCAGTGTGTGTTTACCTCTTTATCATCTCACCTGTTTAACTGTTTATCACACATCACCACACCTGACTACCTGTTCATCACATCCTCCCACATGACTACCTGCTCATCACATCATCTCACCTGACTACCTGCTTATCATACATTACACCTGACTACCTGTTTATCACACATCATCACACCTGACTACCTGATCATCACAATATCATACCTCACTACCTGTTTATCACACATCATCACACCTGACTACCTGATCATCACAATATCATACCTCACTACCTGTTTATCACACATCATCACACCTGACTACCTGATCATCACAATATCATACCTCACTACCTGTTCATCACACATTACACCTGACTATCAAATATCATCCCACATGACTACCTGTTCATCACATCATCATACCTGACTACCTGTTTGTCACATATCATCCCACATGACTACCTGTTCATCACATCATCATACCTGACTACCTGTTTGTCACATATCATCCCACATGACTACCTGTTCATCACATCATCATACCTGATTACCTATTTATTATCACTCCTGGGCCCTGTTTCAGAGAGCAAGTTTAGTGAAAAATCTTAGTTAGTTAACCCTGAGATAAGGGAAACTCGGTGAACCTAACCTGCTTGGTCGCAGGTTTTCTTCAACAAACCCTGAGTTACTCTTTATCTCCTCTCTCTGACAGAGCCAGACATACGGTTTTATTTCCTCATTGATGCAGTTCAAATCAAAGTGCGCATTGAAGTGCATTGATTACTGTGGTGGTTAATTGTATGTTAGAATCTAAATCCTGGTTGGATATTAGTTTGTTACTCAGGACTATCTAAAGTTACCACTTTTATGCGCTGTCACTCATTTCTTTAAACAGCAATTTTTGCCCTCACATTCAAATATCACACAGCATCAAATCACCTCTAATCTCTATATACAGATATCTATATATGTATGCTTTATGCTTTATGCTTTATCTTCGTCAGATGATAACCAATAGGGTCACCCCAGCTCGGAATAAAACCTTGGCCTGTCCTTCTTTTTGCACAAGTGGTAGTTCTTTTTTTTTTTACTCATAATGGAATTGGTCCCATTAACAGAACATCATATAATACTGGAGGCTACATGTTACTAATTATGATGAGCAGGATTGTGGTGCAGCTGCAGAATGACATTGAAGTTTTGTTTTTTTAAATAGGCTGTGTATAGTCTGAACGTGTTTTAACAGAATTTCAGGGGCTGTTTTATTATTTACAACACTCGTTAAAGTAGCTGAAATAAAGCCACTGAATTCTGTTGGGCCAAAGAAAGTCTAAAATTTGAAATCTAATGTAGATTGATCTCCGCGCCTTTCAAGTGCAAATCGCCAAACACATTATTACTGGATTAGATTGTGAGTATACAGCATGGTATACAGTCATGCCTTTGTTTTTGTTATGAATGTATATATCTTTAAAATCTTCAACTATATTTTACATCTTCAGTTACTGGCCCCATTTTGTCCCTGTCAGATTAAAGCTGTAGGCTACAAATATATTTAAATCTGTCTAATGATTAATTAATGCATCACCTGTTCATCACACATCATCTCACCTGACTACCTGTTTATTAGGGTGGTAACGATCCATCGATCTGGATCAATAAATCAATTCAGTGATCAACAATCCAATATCATTAATGCACAGGGAAAACATCCATCCTTATCATCATCTCTAGGATATGCTTTTATTTTGGAAGTCTGTGTCACCATCAGACGGCAACAGGCAAATGGTAAGCAGTTAAGAGAAATAAGGTGAGGATAACTATTTTTATTCGGGAATAAATTACCAGTGTGGAAATATTTTCAATTTCGGAGAAAGAAGGGGTCAACAGACAGAGCACATGGCGTATTTAAACGATCCTGTTAAGAGATAATACCTAAGGTTACATGCCTGTACTGCATGCTCAGCTAACTTGTCACCCAAGCAACATTAGCAATGCTGTTTTACCAGTGTTCTGCTGAAATAAACGTGCCTGCAGGCGGAAATTTAAGCGAGCGGTTTTGTCAGAATGTGACTTAAACTAATGGTGAGTAAGAAAAAGTATAAATAATATATGTAATTAGTTAAGATATTAAGGGAGGAAGGTCAGCTAGCCGCTAGGCTAATTATTGCAATGTAAACGTGCTTGAGCTAATGATGAGTGACTAGCAAAGAACAACTGACATGTATGAACCTTTATTGAGCTGAATTGTATACCTTTGTTAAATTATCTTGTTAGTAATCTATGATTTATGGCTGTTGGGTGAAGTCTGCCTTTAGGGCTCTAATCCAGATAACCCCAAATTTTATGAAAAAGATGATGGTTTGAGTTACCTAAGGTAAGAACATTTCCTCCAGAAAGGTCTTTCTGGCAGCAAACACTGAAGGCTAATTTATCTCATGTGCTGTTTTATTTGTGTTAGTGGAGTCAATTTTAAGTAAACTTACTTAGCACTTAACAGTATTTTACATTATTTATATGTTGTTTATCTTTTATTGTGTTAAATGCTTCTTTAATATTGTGGCAGACTTTGTAATATCAGCAAATGTTATATTGTTGTCCAAAGAATCATATTGTATCCTGATGAAACCAGTGATTTACACCACTACTGTTTTATCTCATATCATCACACCTGACTACCTGTTTGTGACTTCATCAGAACCTGAGTATCTCAACATAAACATAAACTATAAACTGACAGAGAATTTAGGTTAAAAAAAAAACCCCAACAAAAAACAGGATATCAGGGATAATAGTAGAAGCAACATAATAGTAGAAGCAACAACAACAACAACAACAACAACAAAACAAAACAAACTCAAACCCACATGTAAAGGCGGTTTGGACATTTTAAACAAATTGAGCTGTGTTTGATTTCCTTCCCTGGAAACCTTTGTTCTTCAGTTCAAACTCCCATAGTTGGATGTTCCCCCTAAGAGAAAGTCTCTAAACAACTCTAACTGAACCTGATATAAACAGCCTCTAAGGAAATATCTTATATTGGACAAATATTAGTATTAGTAATATTATATCCTACTGTAAATGTTTTATTTAGATGATTATATATATTGTTTTGTTTTAATAAGAGTTCTTTAAAGTACCACAAAGTATGATTCAGCTTTTACCCTCAAAGTTTAAATTTAGGTATCTTTAAATGGGAACTAAACCCCCCTCTCTGGGCATTACTCTGCCCACAGCTTGATTTCAAAAAATTCAGAAAAGATAGGCGGAGCTGTGGGGGAGCCTCTGCGCATCTCCTTGACCAACTAACCTAAATACTATAAACACACTACTAACTGTAAACCTACACTAAAATACACTATGCTGACAATACAATTCGACAAATTACTAGCTATTCTCTCTGCTCTACTACTCTCTCTGCTCTGATCCAACCTACTCGCTATCAGTTTGATAACTGCGGACAGAATGGTTTTATAGTAAGGGGAGGAGTAAAGGGAGGAGGGCAGGCTTTAGCGTGGACAGTTAGTGACGTCATTCGCCCCGAAAAAGAGTCTTTCGCCTCCAATGTAATGTAATGTAAATTTAAATGTAGTAACCAGGTTTCAAGCTGTAGAGGGCACTCCATACCACATTTTTAAAATAAAATGTAGATTTTCAACAGTTTGGACTAAACTGTCAAGATTTTGAGCAGGATCAGTCAGTAACACTACTATACAACCAGAAACAATGATTATCAGCTGAAAAAATGGTCTTAGGGTTTAGTTTCTCTTTAAGTAAAAATCCATGTGATGTATTAGCAGTTCTTTATGATGCTTCCTCTCAGTTAAATATTCAAACCCAACACAACATGCTGTTTTATGGCTGTATTATATCACCAGATGGAAATATTCTATGCTGCATCATTCAACACACATTCCCGTCCAAATTCAGCCTGACATGTTTTGTTTCTTTGGAATCTCCCCTAAAACTTTAAAGTTCTGTGGTTGCGAACAATATGCGGGCATAATGATGGACCTGGTGGGGTTGAAGAGGTTCATTTAAACCTTCCTTGGACTTTTCCAGCTGTTTTGAATGTATTTTGGATGTGTTTTTTTTTTTTGTTGTTTTTTTCCAGCCCCGGAGGTGACTTTCAGAACAAAGTGCCTCAGTGCTGCTGCCGGCGTTACAACAGGTTCATGACTCACAAGTTGTGAGTTATTTAAAGAAGCCACCAGTGCAGACAAGTTAATTTCCATAATACAGACTGCAACGCCTTTATAAGGCAACTCTGCGAGCGCTGACCTCACACAGGCATGAGCCAGAGTTTTTGACAAGTCACACACAAACACACACACACACACACACACACACAATTTCCTCTGCAGTGATGATGTCATAACAGCAGAGGGAGAATCCCAGACGTGTGATTAAAGCAGGAAGGTTTGGTGTGTAATTCTGCGTCTTCTACGCTTCCTCTACAGTCAGATCTGACTCTGTTCTCTGAGTTCTCCACATTAATGGACCACATGTTAGAGAGTGAGGGACTGAGACACAACAAAATGTAATGACAGATGAGGAGGGAGGATGATTTACAAACAAAATCAGCAACTACATGTATAACTATAATGGTGTCAAAAAAAACCCTTTAAAACCTCATTTAAACTCATTAAATCTTCCTTAAAATCCTACGGAGAACAATTTGATTCTCCTTTTAAAAACTGAACCCCCTAAAATGTGAGAAACAGTATTAGACCTATAAGATCCCCTTAATATTTCATGTAGAACGAATTCCTTTTGAAACCTCCAAGAGCTGCCTCCAAACATTAGCAATCCTAGCATGTTCTTAGAACCAATTGAACTACAATGATATATGGAACCACTTCTGTTTGCCTTCAAAGCCCCCAGATTCCCTCAAAACATTAGAAACTCAGTAAGTTTTCTTTAAATATGCAGAACTACCTACATTCCCCTTTAGAAGCCCCTAGAACCCCCAAAACATAACAACCCCAAATTAACCTCTTCAGAAGCACCCCTTTAGAATGTGTCAAAATCCTTTGCAAGTTCCACACAACCCCTTAAAATTCCCCTCTGAATCCTTTAAGTATCTCATAAGATCTTGTTCATCTTTTACAGTAGAATTTCATAAGGACATCCATACGAACCCCTGTAGAACCCTTTAGACCCTTTGGAAGGCTTGAGAACCTTAAACTCACCTTTTCAGGACCCTTCAATCCCATTTAATCCCGTCATTTCTAAATTTAGAAAACCATTTAGATTTCACATTACTAGGGCTGTAAGAACCCCTCAGAGCCTTGTCAGATTTATTAGAGACCTTATTAGAACCTCCCCACGAATCCATGTAAAACTCCTCAAACCTTCGGTAGACAGTAAAACAGACCACGTTTGGAATTTTATTGAAACTCTGAATAATTTTAGAACCCCCTAACTAATGGAAACATTACTATAACCCCTTTAAAACATTTTATAATCCACATTAATGACCTCCCGAACCCCTATAGATTACCTTAATCCCCTCTTTGTTACTTAATCCTTTCCTGAAAATTCTTAAGAATTAAATTAAGTATAGCAATGTTGCGGTTCTTCAAATTTTGCTGAGATGAGGAGCATTTCTCAATAAAACCGCAATGACAAACTGTGTCTGTGGTGCACTGTGCAGTGTAGCCTGGAGGAAAGAGTGGGTTGAAGGGAAATGAAGTAAGATGGTAATGCATTTCTAGAGATGTTTGCAGGAGTGGGAGAACAGTTGGGGTATTTTCAGGAAGATGATGGGATGACTCTTACAATAACTAAAGCCCATTTTGCACAGAGACCTGTCTTTTTTACACAGAACTAGGGATGGGCATCAATTTTCGATAATCGATGACTGATTGTTAAGGCTTTTGATCGATCACAAATAATTTTGATCGATTGTCGCAGTGTTTCCCCTACAATGCCTGGCATAGGTCCAGTGAGTCGCCGTGCCAACGAGACCCCCCCCGCCTGGCGAGTCGCTGTGCCATGAGACCCTTCCGCCCGGCGAGCATGGCAGCTCGACGGGCCTACGAGACCCCCGCCGGACCTATGCCAGGCAAAAAATCAGAAACAGACGGAGGCTCTCATCGCTCTCCAAAGCCTCTGCGGCTTCCCTTGAGGTCTCTGAAAACACTACGCCATTGAAAGACGGAGGTTTTGCTGAAAACTGAAGCCTGTAACTCTGGCTGGCAATGGTTGTAAACACCCAGGGGTAAACTGCGCATGCACACCATTCTTCCTCTTTGGCCTGGGGGGTTGAAGCTCTAAACTGGGGCAGCTGCGCTCTCTTGTGGCGACAATCTGCACTGCACTCTTTTGTTTTCTCTCTTTTGAAATACTTGCTTATCAATTAATCAATAATTGATTGTTAATTTTTTTGATGATCATTCATTCATTCATTCATTCATCTTCTAACCGCTTCATCCTCTTGAGGGTCGCGGGGGGGCTGGAGCCTATCCCAGGTGACATCGGGCGAGAGGCAGGGTACACCCTGGACAGGTCGCCAGACTATCGCAGGGCTGACACATAGAGACAAACAACCATTCACGCTCACATTCACACCTATGGACAATTTAGAGTTACCAATTAACCTAGTCCCCAATCTGCATGTCTTTGGACTGTGGGAGGAAGCCGGAGTGCCCGGAGAGAACCCACGCTGACACGGGGAGAACATGCAAACTCCACACAGAAGGGCTCCCACACCCAGGATTGAACCAGCAACCCTCTTGCTGTGAGGCGAGAGTGCTAACCACCACACCACCGTGCCGCCCTTTTTTGATGATCAAATAATGAATTTTGATCTTTTGCCCGTCCCTACACAGAACCAAAAAACAGCAGCATTATGCTGCCCCAGTGTGTGACAGGTGTGACATGTAACACAACAGCATTGGCCTCTAGTGTGTCATATAGCCTAACATACATGTCGGCAGCACTTTTTAAACAATAACAATGGCAACAACAATCATTTACCGTCTCTTTTATATGGTGGCTGATCTTGTCCTCTGCTCAGAAGGTAAGGAGCTCCCAGACCTCACCGATTTTCCAATTTGCAGGCATTTTTGGCTGCTTTTCTTTTACTTTGACTTAGCTGCTAACTGCTGACAGCTTCTTTTTTAGTCTCTGGAGATGGGACGCACACACAACTTGTCGTCAAAACATCCTGCTGGCTTGCACTTCTTACACAGATGTCGATTTAGCACTTTAACTACCTCCGTTGCTGGCCTAAAGGCAAGACAACTCTGTCCCCCCATCCTGCGAAAGTCCTGCCTTAAGCAGGCAGCATGAAAAAGGCTAAAGATGATCACACGCAGAAGATTTTGTTCAGATGTAAAAACCATCTGCAGGTGAGCTAAGCAGACAATGAAGAAAGAAAGTAGTAATGAAAGAACAGACATGTAAATTAACCAGACACTGGATTAGTTCATGGACTTGACTCTTCCAGTGGGTTGTGACATGTAGCCCATGAACATCCAGGGCTTTTGGGAAATGGTGTTTGTTAAAGGCCTCTACAGTAAATAGCAAAAATACGAAATAAACAACTGGAGAGATCACAGATCTATCTTGCAATGTTAATAACAGTGAAAAATGTAACCCTCCTGTGATTAAGAGCCACTTCAAAGTTTGAAGGGTTCTTCCCTCTGGCCATGCTTCACCCTTCCACCAAGTTTCATAAAAATGAGGCAGGCAATTTTTCCGCTGACAGACAAACCAAACTGAAATCCATCCATGCACCTCCTTGGTGCATGGATGGATTACTGAACAGGCCTACTGGGCACAGGCCAAGGGGCCCACATCCTTCAACTGCAAAAAGACAAATGTCAAATTAACACTTACTGACCAGGAGAAGACTCAAAATGACCATAAAGAGACACAAAACCACATAAGGATGCATAACAACTAAAATGAGATGCAAAACCACCACAAAGTCTATGTCTTGCTCCTTTGAAGGAGAGGTAGTGGGGCCCATTGTCTCATGATCCGACCGTGCCCTTGGTGGAGGTAACATTATTGTTAGTGTTTTTCAAAAAAACTTCCAGATACTACAGCTGAGACAAGCTCTGCTTCCAGGCTGGAGTTTTGGTTATTATTATTGTTAGAAATGTCAGTGGGATTCTGGATGAGGTTTTCTCACTTCTGGAACTTGTGACACCTTGAGTGTAGAATATTCAGTCAGAGAAATAAAACAGCACTAAAACAAAGGAGGAAAAACAAGAGAGAAGAATCTGAATTGACTGGTGCTTCGGCTGCCCCAACACGACAAGGCGAGACCGCACAGTCATGAGCCATGATGTCATGTTGACTGGAGCCGAACAGCAACCAGACTAAACAAATCTGTCAGACAGACAGACTGACTGACTGATAGACTGTCAGACAGATGGAGAGAAGAGTCACAGGCAAAGTCCAAGTCATCCAAGAGTTTTCCCCTCAACACGTAACTCATTCACAGTCGAGGGAGGGAGGGATAAAGGAATCCCAGCTTTGCTCCATTAACAGCCGAACAGAGGGAGGGAGGGGAGAAATAAAGAAAGAAAGAGACGGAGGGAGGGAGGAGGGAGGGAGGGAGGGAGGGAGGGAGGGAGAGAGAAGGTAAAAGTTAGAAGTGCTATGAGTCACGGAGCGAGATGGGAGGAGACTGTAGTGGAGGAGAGAGAGAGAGAGGGATGGAGGGAGGAGGGAGGGAGGTATAATTATGGTAGGAGGCAGCCAGGGCGAGAGAGAGGAAAGAAAGAAGAGAGCAAGGAGAGAGAGAGAGTCCAGCCCACTCCGGTAAAACCATTCAACTGGTGAGCGAGGGAACGCATTCAACACAGACAGAGAGAGAGAGAGGAAAAGAGGTAAAAAGAGAGAGAGAGAGGAACTCCCTTCATCTGGGATAACTTAGTCAAACTGCCTCTCGAACACACACGCTCTGAACACACACTCTGCAGCGACTTCACCCCGGGAACAAGGATCCTCCTGCGCTGCGAGTTTTCCCTTTTCATCATCCATTCATCACATCTGAGAGTTTCTTCTTCTTCTTCTTCTTCTTCTTCTTCTTCTTGTTTTGTTTCTTTTTCTTTCTTTCTTGTGACGCCTCCACATTTTCCAGCCATCTGTCCCTGACAAAAAAGATAAGGATTACTCATTTTCTCTCTCTGCATTTTTTTCTTTTTTTTTGTCCTCCTCTCTCTTGTGTCTTTGCAGCTTTTTTTCCCTCCGTTTTCGCAGGTGGACTGTGAGCTGAGCTGAACTTTGCAGCTTCCAAACTTCTGAGGAGAGAACGAGAGAGGAGAAAGACAAAGACAATAAGACGGAGAGGAGGCAGAGGAAGGAGGAAAGGTGAATCTTAAACAGAAGAAGACTTTTCTTTCATCAACCAGGACTGAATTTTTTTGGTTAGACACTTTCAGACAAAACTCGACTTTCTTCATTTTTTCTGACTCCGCCTGAGCATCCACATCCGGCAGCATCACCAAATCCAGCCTGGCAGCCAGTCAGGTATCTCCTGCCATCATGTCTGTCTTACC
The DNA here is from genome assembly GCF_011397635.1 of Epinephelus fuscoguttatus. Taxonomy (NCBI): domain Eukaryota; kingdom Metazoa; phylum Chordata; class Actinopteri; order Perciformes; family Serranidae; genus Epinephelus; species Epinephelus fuscoguttatus. The sequence goes on along the minus strand of NC_064772.1, from coordinate 3,871,688 downwards.
TCTGCTCAGCTGGACCGTCCTGCTGCTGGTCCAGAACTGCGGCTCGTTCTTGGACCCGGCGTCCAAACTTCAGCCTCTGCCGCTCTCACTGACCATCCATCCTCACCACCAGCCACTGCCGGATGCTGCCTCCAGCTCCCACTGCCCCTCCTGCGCCCTGGCCAGGATGAGGAGAAATGAAGGGGGCACGTCGGACGACATGGTGGCGCATGACCAAGAAGACGAGGCGGCCCAGCAGGATGTGGTGGAAGCGGTGAAGAGGCACATCCTCAACATGCTGCACCTCCAAGCCCGGCCGAACATCACGCGGCCTGTGCCGCGCGCCGCGCTCCTCAACGCCCTGCGCAAGCTCCACGTGGGGCGAGTGGCAGAGGACGGCAGTGTGCAGATCGAGGGGGAGGAGGAGGCGCGAGGGCGGGGAGGTCGGGGAGGAGGGGGAGGAGCGGCCGCGGCAGCAGTTCGGACAGTAGACAGCGCAGACGCGCAGGAGACGACGGAGATCATCACCTTTGCCGAGGCTGGTGAGTACAAATGACTCGGTGTGTGCGAGCATCGAGGTCTGCATCAGTGTATGTAGAATGACACGCAGAGAGAGGGACAAAATATGTGTGTGTGTGTGTGTGTGTGTGTGTGTGTGTATGGACGGTGGCCAAGATGAGGGGTGTGTAGTTACACTTCAGTTGTGTGTGTGTGTGTGTGTGTGTGTGTGTGAACAAATGGCAGCAGCTCGACAGTCAGTGTGTAAATCTGCATTTTTATTTTGTGTCATGGAATGTGTTACGTGTGTGTGTGTGTGTGTGTGTGTGTGTGTGTGTGTGTGTGTGAGCAAATATTTGCATGTGTTACAGTTTTGTGTATGTCTGTGTAAAAGACAAAAAAGCAGCTGTGTTGGAAATGACCACTCTGTGTGTGTGTGTGTGTGTGTGTGTGTGTGTGTGTGTCCACCACCTGCTTAATTCCACCTGCATACTCACTCAGACGAACCCGTCAGATATGCACTCACACACACACACACACACACACAGACACGCACTAACCTCTGTAATCGCCTCCTGCTGTTTTCAAAGAATACCTCATTATCTACTTAAAGTCAGAGTAGATTCATGTGTCACTGTGTGTGTGTGTGTGTGTGTGTGTGTGTGTGTGTGTTTTAAAGCAGTAAGAATGCTGGAACTCTTTTCTGACAGACGGTAGCGACAAAGAGCGAGTAGGAGTCCAAAACGAGAGAGAGAGAGAGAGAGGAAGGTAGGGAGAAGAAAGAAGTAGTTGTGTGATAGGGCTGGACAGTATGGCAAAGATTTTATCAGGTCAAAAATTTTCCTATCCTATTGATAAACATCATGATAAATGTCAAGTCATTATTTCTTTCACGTTTAAAGGCTCAAGAAACCACACGGTTAATTGTAGTTTAAACTATTATCTATCATCAGAAGATGACAAACACGTGCTAAACAGTTTATTTCACTATAATCCAAATAATGTCAACTAATAAATAAACAGACAAAAATATCTTAAGACTTTGATGATGTTGTGAGGTAACAGAGTCATTAAGTGCCGGTGAAAAATTATCTGACGTAATTGTGGCAGAGTTAGCCTTATGTGTGAAAGGTTTATTTACATTATCTTTAGTTGTGTTATATCATTTCATTCTAATGAAATAGCCCAAACTCAGTCACACTAACTTGCTAACTTACCATTAGCAGTAGATACGTCAACTTCTCAGCTACTGCAGCTGACGTTATGTCATTTCATTGTTAATGAAATAGACGCAAGCCTGTCAGGCTAACTTGCGAACTTACCATTATCATCAGATGAGTTGACTTTACAGCTACTGTACCTAACATTATGTCATATAGTTCAAATAAAATAGCTGCAAGTCAGTCATGCTGCCTTACCATAGCATTAGATGAGTCCACTATACAGCTGCGTTAACATTATGACACATAATTCTAATGAAACAGCTAAAAGTCAGTCACTCTGACTTGCTAAATTACCATTAGCACTGGATGAGACAACTTTACAGCTACTGTAGCTAACGTTATGTCCTTTCATGCTACTGAAATAGCCACGAGTCAGTCACGCTAACTTGCTAATCTACCATAAGCACTGGATTTGCCGACAATACAGCGGCTGTAACTGATGTTATATGGCAAATTCAGTCATTTGGTAAAGCTGTGCTATTTTCAGTGATTGTACTAAAAATAACTTTTTGAGCATTGCCATATGCATTACTGGCATCTCTCATCTTCTTCTGCTACTACTACTACTACCCCCCCCCCCCACCCCCACCCCCACCCCACACACACACACACACACACACACACACACACACACACACGTAAATTCACCTGTATGAGCAAAGTACTCCAGTGGAAAAGCCCCCCCCTCTCCCCCACAGTGGAAAAGGCAACACAAGTTTTCAGAGCAGCAAAATCCTCGTCCTGGTGCTGACTGCTGATCGTTGTGACATCCCCGTGCAGCACTTTCCACGAGCTCACCTGTCAGTCAGGCAGTGTGGGCGGGACTGTGACGTCTCCTTCTGGATTTTCTGTTCATGCAGTTTGAGTTTCTGTAGGCGAGAGTCTGGAACAGCAGATGGAAAAGATTTTTATGAACTGGATGTGTGCAGACAGGCCGAGAGGAGCAGCTTTCTTTAAAGCAAAACACAGAATGTATTGCTGCTTAAAGAGTTCCTCTCTGTTCCTCTCAGAAGCTATTAGATCTCCTCTGTCTGATGTAAAATCAGCTATTTCTGCTGCTTTCTCTTTGTTAGATACTACTCAGGATACTGTTCTTACCTGTATTTAAATGTTCCTCTCTGCTTACAGGCCCTTACAAACCAATGAGAGCATCATTAGAACCCTTTTAAAACACTTTATGTATGTCAGTGAAGTCTGTTTGATACATTTGAACTGTTTCAGTCCCGTTACACAAAAGATTTTTATTAAAATCAAGAACTTAGAGACTCCTCTAGAACACCTGCAAACATCACTCAGAGGTCCATTTAAATTTTGGACAGATTCTCTACAGAACCCATTAGAAACTTTTTAAACCAAAGTTTTGCCTCTTGTACTGCTCCATCTGCCTGATTGATTGACTTTGTCAGAGGCTGTATGCCTGCAGGCTGCTCAGGACTGTTAGTTGAGTTTTGTTCAGATTTACTGACTTTTGACACCATTTTTGCAGAGAATCAGTTTCAGTGACAGTAAACGTCACCTTAGTGGAGATAACAAAAAGAAGATGTACTTCAAGTTCAAGACAATCAAACCAGCCAGGTGACCAATCACTCAGCTGTTGTAACATGTTGTTTTCTGATCTGACACCTCTATAGTCAAGGAATACTTCACCCCTAAATAATCATTTGTATTCCAGTTACTTACCCAGTGTTACTGTGGATTCATGAGGAAAACTTTGTTTTTCTTGCAGGCATCCACAGTGAAGGGAGAATTCAATTCAACACAACTTGCTTAGTGTAATCCAAGTCTTATTTATTCATATATTTTATTTATTCATCGTATGCTCAGTACTTAACACAAACATGCATTTTCACACACAGAAAAAAAAACTAAAACTAAACTGAAAGTGAAACTAATCTACGCTCTCTTCAAATCCAAACTCCATTGACACATACAGTAATTTCACCTGGCTGAACATGGGAGCTGCTGGTCTTCCACTGCCTCCATCAGTTAGTTTGTTTGTCTTATTGTGTGACTTTGGTGAATCAGAACAAACCCTTTGAAACACTTAAGTCACACAGTAACACAAATCAAGACAGCAGTAGAGCAGCAGCTCCTGTGTTTAGTGTTGTAAAAGTACTGTTTTTCATCAGTGGAGTCTGGCTTTTAAGTGAGTATAGATTGTCACTTTGCATTCAGTTCCCTGTGGACTGTCTATTTGTGAAGCACTGATCATCTGACTGGATAAATGAGACTTTGATTATACTGCACAAGTTATGTAAGAGTTTGGAAACAGATGATTTGATCTAATTTTGCTTTTGTTAAACATGGACCCCTAAAGTCAATAATAATTTTCTCTTTTTTTTCCGGATTCTCCATTTACCTTGGAGGCATGTGAGAAAAACAAAAATTTCGTCATGAATTCAATGTAACATGAGGTGAGTAACTGATGGAGAAATGGTCCTTTTGGGGGTAAAATATTACTTTAAGCTTTGGTTTAAGAACTTACTTAGACACAGAGAAAGATCATGGTTTGGGTTAAGATGTGAAATGAAATCAGCATTGACTGTTGGTAAGAAATGGGAAGTGTTTGATGTTTTGTTGACATATTCATCTACCTTTGTCGTTGTGATTATTTTTTTAGCTGACTGAATCCTTTTAATGTGCTGTAAAAATTAAAGTCTGAGCTGAAAGAGGTTAAAAAGCCTGCGTCAAGCTTTCAAAAAAGACTTTGCCACTTCTCATAGAAACTGATAAAACCTTGATGTTGTGTTTCTAAGATGTAACGCGGCCCGCCATGAGAATATTTTGCACCCAGCCAGTGATCCTGTGCTTTGTTGGGAATAACTGATGCATTCAGGGACCTCGGTAATTATTTTGGGCAACAAAATTGGTGAGTAAGGGAGTGAAGGGACGACTGGATTCTTGGCGGATACTGAGTGTCAATCTCCGTTTAGCTCCGACACAATATCTATCTGTCCACCGTTTTCTTTCCATCAGCCTATTCTATTTAAATTCTTCTCCTCCGACCCTGTTTATCTTCCCCCCGTAGCTCCCCAACACACAGAGGACAATTAGGCTAATTGAACTTAATTGAACACATCATTAGCAACATTCCACAATCCACTTTCATCTTGCCCTCCCTCTCTGCTGCTCTCTCTAACCTCAGTCTACCCTTCCCTGTTCTGGCAGACTGAATAAACCGGTCATTGTTGGATCTATTCTGGTGGCTGGGTCCGTCTGGGGATTCAAACTAGCAACCCTGCGAAGAGCTTTGGGCTGGTTCACTGGCCTCCGACAACTGAGAGGAAACAGTGGCTCTCAGCAGCGGATAGGAAGACAAAGACGTCTGTCTGATGTGAAAATAAACCATAATTAGCGTGTTTCCTTTCTCTGTTTTCTTTTCTCATGCTTACATTTTTCTTTTCACTCTGCTTCCTTTTGATTCCCTCTTCTCTTGTCTTTTTTCTTGGCCTTAACTCCTGTTTTCTCTCCATCTCCAAGTTTTCTCTGCTGCTTTTCAACTTTTTCTGTCCTCTTCACTCCTCTGCCTTTTCCCTCCATGTCTGTCACTTTTTTTTATTGTGACGTGGCTTCACCGTGTTTATAGTGTGTTTATGGTTGTGTCCGGGCAGTCGTGACTGGTTTGAATTTCTGGCGACTCGCTGTAGTCGATGTCGTCCCACCACATCGTTTGGCTCTCTTTTGATGTGTGACCAGCCGCCAAAGATGCTCTATGTCTGAGGAGATGAATCACTCAATAGTAAACAACTAGAGATTGTGTCCAGACCTGCCGAACGCAAACACACAGAGTGACTGGGAGAAATCTGATGATGCTGTAGATTTACAGAACATCACACAGCAAAGGAGAACTGATAGTGATGTTCTGTACTGCAGTGAATATTTGTACTAACATGTAGAGTTTTTGGGATCCTTCATCACCATGAACACACACATTGTACTTTATTTTGACTCAATCCTACATTGGGATAAAACTCAAAAATTTTGCTTGGGTTTGGCCCACTTGACATGTTGCTGTGTTGTGCTATGACCTATTCCTAAGTGCTGGAATTTATTATTTACGTGACAACGCCTGAACGCAACACAGGCTCTGCTCCATTAGTGCCGTGCTGCGGGTTCGGGCCTGGCTTGGTTATAAATGTCTCAGACTTGGGTCGGGTTAGGTCAGGAAAATGCCTCCCGAGCCACGTTCTAGTGTGCTCACTTGAGTGTGTGTGTGTGTGTGTGTGTGTGTGTGTGTGTGAGTGTGTGTGTGTGTGCAAATTGGGGTGAAGCGCCGCCGTGCGCGATACAGAGAGCAGAGGAGAATTGTAAATACGCGACCATGTAGAGACGGAAATGACATGCCATCATGTAAATAAGATAAATAATATAAGGCTATTTAGTTTGTTTAATAAAAGGACAAGGTTTAGACTTGCTCTCTAGGCCTGGATATGAAGTGTCCGTAGCGCGCACGGCGGAGCTTCACCCCAATGTGCACACACACACTCACACAATATAACCGTAGATTCTAAGCCAAAATGAAAAAATAAAAAATAAAAATCAGCAGCGGCGGTCATATTTCAGCAGTGACGGTGCGCTACTGCTGGTTGCATACAGGGGAAACACTGACCTGTTTTATTTTGTCCAGATTTAAGTGGCTTCTGTCTTCCTGTCTCTCCAGGGTAGAGTTTCCAAAATGAGACATAAATCAGCCATTGTCAGAACAAAATGAGCAATGTTCGTGGTATGTTGAAAAATGCTCAGAGTGAGATGTCGCTGTTTTTCTTTCCTCTCTGCCAGCACGCTGTGTCGTCCCTCTTGGAGAACAGGAAGGCAGCAAGCAGTGGCCTTGCTAAAGACAGGCGAGTTCAAACAGAGAGGGAGGATTGGGTGGGAAAGAGAAGAGAGAATTAAAGATTGAAGTAAACCATCTCAACCTTGGTAACTGTCCCTGAATGACTCCTGCAGACTCAACAGTCCCTCTTCCTCTCTTTTTAAACCACACAGGGAGACCAACATTGACTTTAGATGTGTTCCAAACTGAAACAGAGACTTTTCCAATCCTTCTCAGTGTGAAACTGGTTGTACTGGAAGACTCCCAGTGTGTGTGTGTGTGTGTGTGTGTGTGTGGGTGTGGGTGTGAGTGTGGGTCTGTGTGTATGGGCAGCTGTATGGAAAAAGTGGCTATTTGTTAAATGTTGTTAATGTGTCATAACAGGAAGTTGTTACTTTAACAGTCGTGATAAGAGTTTTCCTGCTGAGATAAAAGAGAACTTCTTCTTGGCTTTTTAATTTCCCTCTGGTCAGTCAGGTCTGACTGATTCTGTAGCTTCTGCCCTGTTTCTCAAAATGTCCATGAGTCAAAGTTGTGAATCTTTGGCTGGTCCCGGGTGATCCACTGAAGTAAACTGCTGTTTTACATATACTTTACTTAATACATATTACTTATTTACTGTGATGATTTCGTCCACACTTCATCTATGGAACGAGAGGTGTGGTCTATAGAAGGTCCCGTGTGTTTTGGTTGATTTTGTAATTTTGGGTATTTTGAAAGTCATTTTCCTGTCACAGAAACCACTGAGAGTGAGTCTTCTGTTTTGTGTGTTATTGTTGCTTATGTGTCATGTTTTTACTCTCTGTGCTGTTGTCTGGCAAAAGTGTCTGTGTCAGCGGCGTGAGAGTTCCCGCTAACTGCCAGTAGACAGTACCCTTCTATTTTTAGGTTCAGAAAATGTACTTGAATTCACAAATATGTAGGATATTACTACAGACATTCTTGTAATCTCACACCGCAACATCCGCTGTGACAACAGACGCTGGTCAGAGCACGTCCCCAGAACCAGGCTTTCAAGCCTTGGCTGTATTAAGAGACCTGGATACAGCATTGGAGGTGTGGCCCCATTCATTCCTGTGAAAGTTGTTCGGTGGCACATGAAGCAAAACATTTTCAACTGCCACTTATGAAATTACCCAGATGATTTGCGTTGCTTTGGCATCATTGGGCACATACTGAAGATCTGGCGACTAACTTCCTGTTAAGCGTGCTGGATCATGCAGCTCTTCAGGACTTTCAAAATGTTATCAGACTGAAAGAATCAAATCCTGATGGTGAAATGAGTTATTTCATGGGATGTGACACTCAAAAAATATATTTATCCACTGGTTTGCAGTTGTCTCTTTCACAATGTAAGTCAGTGGGGGAAAAGTCTTTTTGGACCCAATGGCATCATGTGACAGATAGGAGGAGAGCTAGCTAATGTTAGCTGTTAGGAGCTGGTGGTCCAAACTAGCAGCTAATGGAGGTTGTATTGAATTACACAATGATGTGTTTGAGCTATATTTAGTAAAATGATTGTTTGGTGAAGGTTAATTATCATGTTGTCATGATGTGTTCAAGTGTAATATTGTAATATGTAGAATTTGGCAAGAAACTTGAATAAATACAGCTGTTTGAAGGTGCGTCCCTATTTCTGTCTTGTGATGGTGGACTGCTGAGGTTCAGACTCTATCGATGTTCACAGTTTGGATGTGGTTTCCTTTAGCGTGTCAGAAAGTCGTCAGTGAAACCCGAGCCAAGCAGTGGCGGAGTCTCTTTGGCATGTTGGTATTTGAAGATGTCAGATCAGACAGCTTATCTGCTCTCTCATTATAAATAAAGTGGCCTGGGAACCCAGACAGACAGAGGGAGTTACAAGCTGGCACTTCAACTCCAATTTAGCTCAAAGTTTATTGTCTTGAGAGAGAAATCTGGTTTGTAGATGAGGTCTGAAAACGAAAGACCTGCCACAAAATCACTTTATTAAAACAATGAAAACACAATAGCTGATGGAAACATGACAGATAAGTGGAGGAGCAGCACAGAGCAGTTGAAGTTGGTTTGATGTTGAAGAGGCAGTCCCTGTTTACCACAGTCTATCTTGTTTGTTTCTGTCTTTATGTTCGAAACTGAACATCACAGCTGGAATAATTTGACGCTGAACAGCAGAAGCACATGACGGAAAAGTTTAACAATGCAATCCTCGTTTTCCTCTATTTTCACTTCAGTTGGATCGCCTTTAGTTTTACATCTTTTAATTTTTAAAACCTTCAGCGACACAAATACTGTGTTACTTCTCAAACTGATTTGAACCATCTGTTGCAAATTACCTAAATTCACAACCATTTGTGTTTTTTGTGTCTCGTGGCCTCTGACTGTGTCTTTGCATGCATTCTGAACACCTTCAGGCTGCGGTTTACTTTCATCTGTATTAAACACAGATCTCAGCTGTGATTGGTTACTGTACCTGGCGGGTGTTCTCGCCTGGTTGTGATCCTGTCAGACTGCATGTGAGGGATTCACTGACCTTAAACGTGATTAAGGCAGCAACTAACGGTTATTTTCATTACTGCTGGTTATTTTCTCCATAAATCAATTAACCATGCACAGAAAGTATTAAGAATCCAAGATAACATCTAAACATGTCTAATTTCATCCAAAAACTTAAAGATATTTAAGTTACTATCATATATCTGAACAAAAAGGAGCCAACTGTCAAATTTGAGAAGCTGGAATCACTAAACTTCTGTCTGTTTTTGCTTGAAAAAGTATTTTAACAATTAAGGAAAGAGAATAACAAGAAAAAAAAAATTAAGATTATTTTTTGGGCTTTTGCCTTTAATGTACAGGACAGAGTGAAATGGGGTGGGGGTGGGGGGGTGTGACATGCAGCAAAAGGTTGCAAGCCGGAGTCGAACCTGCAACCGCTGCAGCGAGGCGTCGCCTCTGTACATGGGGCGCCGGCACTATCCACCACTCTACCGACGCCCCAGAAAAAACAATTTTAAGTAATATATATCACCATGAAACATCCCTAGTTGATTACTTACTATAAGACAATTATTTTTTGTATCAAAGTTTTCTAAATTTTGTTTAAATATGAAAATGATGCATCATCTAATTAAATATTTGCTGGTTTGCATACATTTGCAGAACAGAAATCTGAACATTGGACAAAGACAGGTTCAAAATTCTTGTTTCATTTTGTTGACATATTAGAGTCAAAGGTTTTTAGAGAGGGTATTTAGAATATCTTTTTTATCACTCCATTAATTAGTAAATACTGGCAACAGCCATAAAAATAGAATAAAAAATCAGTTTTCAGGATGTTTTTTAAGGTTTGAAATGTTCTATAAATCAGGCTCTGAATGATATATGAACCAACTCCTCTGTAAAAACCTTCACATATCAATAGGAATGAAACGACTAAACTGTGGTACCTGTAAGTGCTGCTGAAGTGTAGATTCAAAACTCATTTTAAGAAAAGAAGCGGCAAAGATAGAAAATGTCATCATTCATTTTTAGAACAAAAATACAACACTAGGGTAAAGATTTTAATTTACAGGTGTCACCTGAAACTTCCCCAGTTGATAACTTACATTAAGAAAACTATCTTTTGTATTACAAGTTTTCTGAAATGTTATCTTTATATATGCAGATGAGGCATTATCTCAAATTTCCAGAAATAGCCCAAAATCTTAAAACTGACCAGTGTATGAAGTGTACCGTTTTCATTCATTCATTCATTCATTCATCTTCTAACCGCTTCATCCTCTTGAGGGTTGCAGGGGGGCTGGAGCCTATCCCAGCTGACATCGGGCGAGAGGCAGGGTACACCCTGGACAGGTCGCCAGACTATCACAGGGCTGACACATAGAGACAAACAACCATTCACACTCACATTCACACCTACGGACAATTTAGAGTTATCAATTAACCTAGTCCCCAATCTGCATGTCTTTGGACTGTGGGAGGAAGCTGGAGTGCCCGGAGAGAACCCACGGGGAGAACATGCAAACTCCGCACAGAAGGGCTCCCACGCCCGGGATCGAACCGGCAACCCTCTTGCTGTGAGGCGAGAGTGCTAACCACCACACCATCATGCCGCCCGTGTACCGTTTTCACCTGAGGTATCTCACTTTAATCAGTTGTCAAAGTAGTTGTAGATAAATGTTCTTTTGATCAACTCATCATTGCGGCTCTCTAATGTTTGGTCCAGAAACGGTCAGAAAATGGTGATGAATGTTTTGGTGGACCAATATTCCAAAACTCAAAGAGATTCAGTTTATGGACCTTTTTCACAGCAGACATTTTGACTTGTGTCAGTAGAAAAAGCACAGGTGAAATTGATAACATTAAGGATGGCTGAGTTCCATTCAGTGTCCCAGTAAGCTAGTAACATTTAGCCAACATGGACAATACCAGGGTCTCCCTTAAGTGGAACGCAGCTGTCATTAGTGTCATTGAACACACCTGTGTTGCTCCTACTCTGACGTGTCAAAATGTCTGCCGTGAAAAAGGTCTATTGTAAAGTAAAGCACTGGAGAAGTTAACACCAGCCCCGTATTGCCTCACCATCTGAACATGATGTCCTCCTCTTTTCTTCCTCCAAATCATTTGTCTCGTCTCTTTGCTTTGATCCACCCAAACCAAAAGACTGAAATGACTGAAGTGCCCTACAAAATGAAGAATTTATTTTGAAAGTATGTGTCGTGTGTAGTCGGGACTTTCTCTTTTCTGCAGCTGACGGTGAGCGAGTTTGGCATTCAGGACATTCCTCTTCTCAGATGAGAGGCTGCTTTAATGCCTCCTTACCACTTTTGTTTACCGGCCATTTGACAGCATTACAGAGATTTAGTTTCACATCTCAGGCTGCTCTCTGTGTGTGTGTATGTGTGTGTGTGTTTACTAACACAGCCCCGCTGACTCACATGTGGTGCCAATAAGGCCGAGCAGGGCGTCGACTCTTGGGATCTGGAGCAGATTTCTGTCCCACGCAGGCGAGGCTGAGCCTGACAGTCCTCACTGAGGGCTTTCACACGCCCACATAAAATTCCACCTTAACTCTGTTAACGTTGTCACCGTTGCCACCAGGATCGGAACACTCTCATGTGATGACTTTAAAGGAGCAGACCAACTTGTTTGGGGGGTTAGAGGAGTCATGTCACCAAAGATTTACTGTGAACCAGTATGTTTGTAGAAATGGCCTTGATTTAGTCATTAAATCCAGATAAGATTTATTGATCATAAAGGAAATTCTTTTGCCATTATTGCTCAAAAGCTACAACATAAGAATAGAAACAGTACAGTAATAAATGTAAGGCGAAGAAGAAACAAGGCTAACATGAGTGCCTAATAGACTAACATTTAAAAGTAGATACATTTGTTTTTTATAAGTAAAACAAAAAAGCAATGTTGCACCTGATATTGACTTTATATACACATTCTTAATTGAACAGTAATGGTTGGTATCAGTGTGTTTGAGGGATTTGCTCATTGGTTGTGTCAGGTATTCAAATTTATTCATAAAGTCCAATATCACAAATCATGATTTGCCTCAGAGGCCCAACATATGACATTCCTCTGTCCTTGGACCCTCACAGTGGATAAGGAAAAATGGTAGAAAACACAGAAATAGAAACTGAGGAGGGATCCCTCCTCCAGGACAGACAGATGTGCAATAGACGTTGTGTGTACAGAAAAGATCATCATAATAAATGTATAGTAATCCATATCACAAAATAATACATAAAAGGAGGGACAAAAAGAGATCCACCAATCAGGAGGCAGACTAGGCCTATATCTGCCTAACTAAGGGCTGGTCCAAGCCTAAGCCACCCCTAATTATAAGAGCCAGCCCTAGTTATAAGCTTCATCAGAAAGTAAAGTTTTAAGTCTACCCAGATTGAAACTGGAAGTTGGTTCCACAGAAAGGCGCCTGATAGCTGAAGGCTATGGCTTCTGTTCTACTTTTGGATACTTAAGTATTTGCATTGAGTGCTGAATGCTCTATGTCCAGGTTTATGTGTTTATGTGAAAAGATACTTGAAATTTACCCAAAGTTCAGTAAATGGCTCTATTCTTACTTTGTACATTTTCTTTGTTAAGTAAGTACGTTTTACTACATCTTCATGTTTTGTCTCTAATTTCCTCATAAATGTCCCTGCAGCTTTAAGTCTGTAACAGAAGACGTATGCACAGGCTTCTTCCAGCTCTTTTCCGTCTTGAAGCTTAATGAGTGAAATGTTAAAACAAAAACAATGTCCAATGTAAATGCCTTTACATTAAACTTTAAAGGTACAGGCTGTTCTCATGAACTGTTCGTACTTTTTCCTATGAAAAGTAATGCACCCAAATTCATATATATTCTACATGTTTTGAAAGGCTGTGATCTCGTGATTAATGTGCTAGGAGTAAACAAGGAAGCAGTTGCGAGTGCTCTATAAAGAGGCAGGTTGGGGTGCTTTGTGGGTCACAAAAACATGGACTTTCCCTTAGAGATGCATGTTTGGAACCAAGTGAACTTTGGGTCATTTTAAGGTACCTCCTCACCATGTTTCTTTGCCTAAACCTAACCAAAGTAACTTTAACTGTACGTTAAGGATGTGACGTCATTCGTGCGTCAATAATTCGTAGGATATCATACGAACTGTTGTGTGGGCATTTTCATTTTCAAAGCATTGTATGAGGACACGCTGACAGGCATAATATACAGGATTGTCAGTTACTGTTTGCAAACATATTCCCTAGTGATTGTAAAAGTGAAAATTAACCCCAGAATCACCCTCATTTGCTATATTTGTGTTTTTTTGCCACTTTGTATGTGATTTTCATAGCTTCCTCTGGGATGCTTACAGTCTGGCACCTGGTTGCTCCGTTTTATAAAGTTCCAACCTTACCTGTGCACTGTGCTTGAGCACTGTGAACGTCCCAAACATAGGAAAATAAGAAGAAAATACAGGGCAAATAAATGCACCACCACACACTGAGAGTGGGTCATCAGTGATGACTGAGAGGGATTACTGCTCAATGAGGTGATACAATGTATTTCAAAGGTAAACCTTTAGACGTATTTAAACTCCTGCAGGCAAACATGAAGGTTGTTTCTGAAACATTGTTAGGAATCAAACCTCTGACATCTTAAATACAAATTGCATGCTGTGTGTGTGATATAAGGGGGGCTGGAGAGGTGACCCAGCCCACTGATCCCTCCTAATGTAAACTAACTTAACTAAAAAGACAGAAGAAAGGGTGGACTGTCATCCTTTTAATAGTAAAGAGGAAAGAAAGATCCTGTGGTGCACTGTAAAAAATAAAGACTGCTGCTCATTGTAGATTTCAATCAAACAAACAGGAGGAAAGACTGTGTTAGAGACCATTTCCAGCTGCAGATTATCCACATTTGGTGCTCTGCTGAGTATTTGTGTTAGCAGGACAGTGTCTGTGGGACAGAGTCAGATTAAACTACAGTGCTTGTTCATGGCTGCAGGCTGTAAAGGTTTCAATGTCTTTTTTTTAATTTGAGCGATTAAAACAGTTTTTGTATGGTGTAAGTTTGAAGTCCAAAACACACCGGTGGCGTCACATGATGGCGGCGTCATTGACGCGAGTCAAGTGCCGCCCCCAACACACACAGAAAGCGTTGCGCTACAGTGCGTCAACCAGAATTGTATTGCACACTCCACTCCACTAGGTGGCAGCGGTGGTAGTTGCCAACCACCAATTAGAACAAAAGACTGGGAAGAATGCAGGACAGCAATCAGACAATGACAATATCAATGTGGGTTACTACTAATGTGCTACTACGGGAGCTGGGAAGTACAACATAGGCTTTTCTCTTAAAAAGAAGAGCTTTTTCAAGGGTGGAGACGCTGGAAAATAGGACAATAGCGGTGTGGGTTTGTAAATAGAGAATAATGGGGCGTCTGTTTTGACACGCGTCATATGGCGCCGGTGTGTTTTCACCTTTAGTGTGAAGGGTAAAAACAGTTTTGTTCGGTGTAAGTTAGAATTAGAATAGCCTTTATTGTCATTATGCATTCTTGTACAACGAGATAGGAGAGCTACTCCTTTAATGTGAAGGGTTAAAACAGTTTTTGTATGGTGTAAGTTTTAGTGTGAAGGGTAAAAACAGTTTTGTTCGGTGTAAGTTTTAATGTGAAGGGGTAAAACCGTTTTGTACAGTTTAAGTTTTAATGTCAGGGGTAAAAACATTTAATTTTTTTTACAGTGTAAAGAGAACCCTTCAGTGTAAACGGACAGACTGAGAGCAGACTGAGCTGTAGATTAACATTCCCTTTAAACTGACAGGAAGCAGCGTTTGGACAGGAAGTGGTCATATGTTGATCTGTCACACTTGTCACATAGTGCACCTACAGCTTCCTCCTCTCATTCATCTTCTCTGAGTGAGACTGACACAAATTGGTGGCTTTCTTTGTTTCTTTCTTTCTTTCTGTGTTTCTTTAATTCGTTTCTTTGTTCTTTCATTCATTCTTTTGTTGGTTCATTTGTTCTTTCATTCTTCTGTTCGGTCTTTCTTTGTCATTTCTTTCACTCTTTCTTTTGTTCTTTCCTTCTTCTAGTCATTCTTTCATTCGTTCTTTTGTGTTTCTTCTGTCATTTGTTCTTTCACTGTTTATTTTGTTCTCTTCCTGTTTTCTTTTGTTCGTTTTTATTCTTTTTTTGTTCTTTATTTCTTTCTTTGTCTTTTTTCCCTTATTTCCTTCTTTGATTCTTTCTTTCTTTCTTTCATGTGTTTGTTCATTCTTTCTTTTGTTGGTTCGTTTGTTAAGTCATTCTTATTTCATTCTTTTTTTGTCCTGTCTTCCTTTCTTTCCTTGTTTCTTTCTTCCCATCACACGTTTTTTCGTTCTTTCCTTTGTTCTGTCTTCCTGTGGTCTTTTGTTTGTTTTTATCTTCTTTCTTTCTTTCTTTCTTTCTTTCTTTCTTTCTCTGTTTTGTTCTTTTTTCTTTGTCTTTCTGTCTTTTTGTTCTTTGATTCTTTCTTTGTTTCTTTCTTTCTTTCTTGCTCAGCCTGTTGAACGCAGCTTATCCACTGAACAAGGAATTAGGATGGACAATAGAGGACACACACAGGGACACTGTATAAATGTGTGTGTGTGTGCGTGTGTGCGTGTGTGTGTGTGGATAGAGTATAATGTGTGTCCAGAATCAGCAGTGGTCAAGACTCTTCTTGGCCTCCTCAGAAAGGCAACACCCACTAACACTGAATCTTCCACGGTGTGTTCAGGGGCCGGTTGCACCAACTGGTCTTTACTAAGCCTGGTCGTAACTCCTAAGACGGTCTTTGTTAAGACCAGTCTTAAGGAGTGGACTTACACCGGTTGCACCAACAGGGCTTACACCTGGTCTTAGCTACGCTGGTTTTAGCTGTGCGCGTCCATGTGAATGCCCCCGGAATGCCCCACGCGGCCTGCCTAGAGAAGCGTGGTGACGTTAAATGACGCGCCGCTGAATCACCCCGTGTGCTTGACAGATGACAATTGACAGTTCACAGCCCCTCTCATCTGTGTTGACAGTTTATTTACAGTTTAAGATTTGAAGAAAACATTAAGGATCAACGAAAAACTTTACTGACACTGAAATTAGAAAATTAATCAAGCTGTACAGCGAGCAGAGAGACGTATTACAAATAAGAAAAAACAGTCGGTATGGGCAGAGATAACGGAGCACATCAATACGTGTTCAGACTCTGGCTGCCTTCATACAGAGGCTGACATGAGGAAGAAGTGGAAAGATCTTCTCAGCAAGGCAAAAAATACATCTCCAAAAAAAATCAAACTGTAAATCCGGTGACAGCTCTTCAGTAAGTTCAAACTGATCTCTCCTACCGAAGTGAAACCTCTCAATCTGCTCCTCGTCATTATATAGGCTATGTCCAATTGCTTCTGTCCCTAATTACCCTCTCCCGTCTAAATGCCCACTCGTATACAGACAGTGGATGAGACGTGCCATAACCAAGTTGGGCTCTCTGCACTCTAGAGCACATGAGAGCAGCTTGATAATGACCTTACGCCTGCTCTTGACTAGGCATAAGATTTACGCCTGGTCTTAGTGAGAAGAAGGCTTACGCCCTGTTGGTGCAACCGGCGTAACTATAAGGTCGGACTTAGAACGACCGACTTACCTTAAAACCAGGCTTAAGACCAGTTGATGCAACCGGCCCCTCAACAGCCCATAAAACGAAGAAGAGTTGAGTTTTGAACGTGATGGCTGCAGGTTAATTACCTGCGAAGTAACGTCTAGTCATGTGATCAGTTTATTACCTACAGGTAGATGACGATCAACTGAATGCACCATTAGACTATCAATCAATCAATCAATTTTATTTATAAAGCCCAATATCACAAATCACAATTTGCCTCACAGGGCTTTACAGCATACGACATCCCTCTGTCCTTAAGACCCTCAGAGCGGATAAGGAAAAACTCCCCAAAAAAACCCTTTAACGGGGGAAAAAAAACGGTAGAAACCTCAGGAAGAGCAACTGAGGAGGGATCCCTCTTCCAGGACGGACAGACGTGCAATAGATGTCGTACAGAACAGATCAACATGATAAATTAACAGTAATCCATATGACACAGGGAGAGAGAGAGAGAGAGAGAGAGAGAGAGAGAGAGAGAGAGAGAGAGAGAGCGAGAGAGAGATATGCAGGTAATGACAGTATCTTACAACAACATTAATGGAAGTAATAATATTATAGTTATAGTTCTGGTTACTGCAGTACAATATGTTGAAAGTATGTATTAATAAACTACTGATCATCATGCAGTGCATTGTGGGACTTTGAGGCCTTAAGAAGGCTGCATGTCTCAGAGATGACATAAAGATATGATACGATGAAGTGGGGGAGTCTGAATTGAGACAGAGACGGCAAAAAGTAGGCAGCTTCATCAGGGCTCTAAAGACTCTGCAGATGCAGCTGGTTTGATATGAAATGATTCATGCTAATTTGTTTGCTAATTTGTAGAAAAGGTAAATCAAAAATAGTGGGATTTGGTAGACATAAGATATTGTTTCCAAAACTCACAGTGTGTGTGTGTGTGTGTGTGTGTGTGTGTGTGTGTGTTTGAGGGGGATTACAGAGGATTTAAAAAGATTGATCATAAACTCAGAGTCCTTTTAACAACATACCGATCAGTGTTTGCATCCCATGTTGGCAGGAGCTCTTGTTTAGCTTTGTTAGCTACTTAGAGAGGCCGCCTCTGATAAATCAAACCAAAGTCATAATACGCCCCAGGGGCGAATAGGAGAATTAGGAAATGTTTGGAGGCTGTTGCCGATGAGGATGATGATGATAATGTTAGTCTCAAATGTCAGTGTATCGTTCTTGATTTCTGCATCAGAGATTTGAGCTTGTGTCGAAAGCCACTGCTGAAAATCTTTTCTCTGTGAGGAGCGACACGCTGAGAAATATCAGACAGAACTGAGACAACGTCAGTGATGATTTTAGATGGATGTTTGCATTTGTTCAAGGTGGACATTAAGTGATCTTAATTGTGTTTTTGATTGCTTAAACCACCTTTGTAACAGGATAAACTGGGTTTGGATGGCCATAACTGATTTTGGGTCAGCATAAAATGGGTTTGGATTAGCTAGTTTTCAATGTTCTGATTTCAGAGGTCTAAACTGTGATTTTGGTGGTCTTAACTCATTGTTCAGTGGTTTAAAATGGGTTTTGATTGTGTTAACTGTGTTTTGATGGTCTAAATTAAGGTTGTTATTACAGAAAAAAATAAAATAAGGTTTTGATACACTTAAACTGTGCATGGAATAGCTTAAACTGGGTATTTGATCATCTAAAATGCTTTTTCCTTTTTTTTTTGGTGGTGGTGGTTCACATTACATATATGATGATCTAACTGGGCTTTCTCTTGTCTAAATTAAGTATTTGAAGCTTAAACTGGGTTTTGGATAATCTCATCTGGATTTTAGAGGTCTAAAGTCCTAACCCAGTTTGTAAAAAATCCAATTTTGGACATTTTATGGGCGGAACTTGGTATTTGATGGTATGAAGCTGGTATTTGATGACCTTAACTTGTTTTTTGATGGTGTAAACATGTTTTAGGTGGTATTAACTTGGTATTTGATTGTCTGTTTGATAGTCTAAAATGGGCATGTAATTTTAAAATAGTAAATGATAGTTTGTTGTCAGAATTCCCTTCAGTAAATCCTGCCCCTGGCATTATCAACCTCCATACTTGTTTTATCACTTTTTTCATCCGACAGGAGAGTTGATGTAAAGTAACAGGAGAACACTGATCTGTAGTTTATGTGTGTTTGTATGTGTGTGTGTGTGTGTGTGTGTGTGTGTGTGTGTGTGTTTCAGTCTACTTCCTCTCTGCTGTGTTGTCCAAACACAGAGACTGCGTGACGAACTGTGTCGGACAATGCAGACGAGGGCCAGAAATCAGGTTTTATGAGTTGTTAAGACATCAGTTTGTAAAGATCAGTCTTCTGTAAATGGAGGGGGATTACAGGGAGAGAGAGAGAGAGAGAGATGAACTGTGAGGAGAAGACTTGCAGAGGTCGGACAGACTCCAGGAAACATAAAACTTCTTACAAGTCTGAGTGTAAATGAGCTCCAGGAACTTGTTGTTTCTTACCTGCTCTGTTGACTCTGTTTTCCATGTTTTAACACATTAAGTACAAGTTAGACAAACTTGTATCATGAACATGTTTTCTGTGTTGGGCCTCATAGTTCCAATGAAGTAATGATTTAATGCTGCAGCATGCAATAATATTTTAGACAAGTTACACACAGTGATGGACGATCATGTGATGTATGTGGCAGGTTGTTTCCATTCAGCTGAGGGCAGGAGTTCATGAGAAAATGCAAAAACTATTCATTATTCACTATGCATGTTATGTTTTAGAATGGGGCATCTCTGCACCAAACTACACTAGTTTTTCTTTACATTTTAGGAAAATCTGTCAACATGTTTTTACACTATCCTGCTAAAAATACAAACAGGATACAGCTTGTACAAAGAGACAAAGGATTAATGTCTGTCTTGTGGCCAAAAGTATGTGGACACCTTTGTTCACATACTTTTGTTGTTTGTTTTCTGTTCAGAGCTGAAACAATTAGTTGATCAATTTTGAGAGCATTACACATTACACATACACATTTTGTAGATCAACAATGCCCAAACTTCACAGATTTCAGCTTCTCTGATGTCTTCTTTATTAGTTTGTCTTTGTTTTTTAGACAAAACTAAATAAATTGTGACTCTAGGAAATAATGACAGATATTTTCACTATTTTCTGATATTCTGTAAACCAAACAAATCATCCATTATTTGAGAAAGTAGTTGTTGGTTGTAGCTCTGTTTGCATTCAAGGAGCTTTCAACATCTGAGATGAGTGACCAGTAAAAGCCTCGTGAGAGCTGAGCTGTTGAATATTAACAAAATAATCACTTCACTCAAATGTTACACTCCGGTATAGTAGGAGAAACTCTTTAACAATTTATCCACAAACATGTAACAAAGTCTCAGAGAGATAACCTCAGTGAGAAATTACAGGGAATTAATTTTTGGCTAACTTTGAGTTTAAGCAGCTGATGCATTCACTGTCACATGTCAGGCTGATTTTAAAGCTAGCAGAATGTGCAGCAGCAGCAGCAGCAGCAGCAGCATAGCAGTGCAGCTCTTTTTTCATGATTCTTCAGACAGATGTGTGACACAACTCAAAGTGAACATGTGAATGTAAATCACACTGATGCAACAGACATCTGTTGACAGCTCGTCTGTCATTACAGCCGTAATAACCAGCTTTACATGAGCTGTCTTTAGTGTGACTGCACTCGCTGTTACAGCTGCTACTAATGTCCTGTTAGCATTTCCTCTGACTGTGAGGAACTTTGTAAAAATGCTGTTCCCTTCAGGAACACTTCTTCAGTCTCTAAACCAAAGCTTATAACCTGTGGTGGAATGTAACTAATTTACTCAAGTAAACTGAGTACTTTTGTCTGGCCCCACTGTCTATTCCACTACATTTATCTGACAGCTTTGGTTACTTTACTTTAGATTTAGATTTTTACACAAAAAACATATGAAAATGCACAAGTCCAGCTTAAGCCATTAGTCCATTGATCAAAGAGTGTATTAATGAAAATGAATGTGTGAACTATTTTGATGATTGAAGTCATTTTTTCCTGTAAAATCTTTTCATGGTTCAAGCTTCACAAACTTTCCCCTTGAATACTGTTAACAATTGTAATGTATTATTAATAAGTGTAAGGTTAAACAAACAAACAAACATTGTATAAAAGGGGGTTTTGATGGGCTAAGCATGGTTTTTGATGTATAAACTTGTTTTCTGATGGTAAAGGCTTGGTTTTTTGCTGGTATAACTTGGTTTCCAGTGGTATGAATATGGTTTCTGATGGTATAAATTTGTTTCTTAACGCTGAAAGCTTAATAACCGTGATGTTTGGACTGCTAGTTGAACAAATTAACAAGAGGCCACAGTCTGTCCCAGCATGCACTAAACCAGTTAAGAATGTATTTACATGACTTTCCAACTTCACCAGGCTTCTCCTCTAGCTAGCATCATTATCAGCGTCAAGTAACAGATTGGAGCTTTACGCTGCTGCAGGAAACTTTGTTTTAAAAGCTGCACGAGTTAAAACAATGACTCTTCTTCTTCTTCTTCTTCTTCTCCTCCTTCTTCCAGCAGCTTGAATCAACTTCACAAACACTATTCTAAGAAACAATGAATGAACAGAGCTTTTATTTTTTAATCTTACTGAAGTGGTGGTGATGTAAGTGAGATAATCACCTCCGAATTGTTGGTTAAACGGCGTTAATGGACTTGCTAAAGTGCCGGCCGCCTCCACACACACAGACAAGCCGCCCGTTCACACCGTTTAACAGAGCATCACTGCTGCTGACATTCATAAACTCCCAAATCGTGACTTTGATTTTCTGTATGGACGCCTACAAGCGAGAGACATTACAGAGAGAGGAAGAGAGAGAGAAAGAGGACAAGGTGATGCAAAGATCTTATGTAACACTGGTGGATGGTAATTGGGTCCTCAAACCAGTGATTAGCTCGCTGCCTGGCCTGGAGGTTTCAAGGAAATGTAAAATACAGGTCTGGATGTGTGTGTGTGTGTGTGTGTGTGTGTGTGAGAGAGAGAGAGAGTTTGCACTGAAAAACATAAGACTGAAATTCAGCCAAGAAAAGTTAGGATGTACAAGCGCTTTCAAATCTGTCACATCAAATCCAGTAAAAAATTAAAGACTGACAATTAAAACGGACCACTGAATTTATTATAAAAAATGTTTTATGACAAATGACTGTTGGTGTCAGGTTGGTGAAACAGACTCCAGAAAAACAACCATCAGAGAATCAATTTAGCCTGATACATTACATTAGTAGTCAGCAGTCCCTCTGTGACAAAAAAATCAGATTTTTGTCATGTAAAACGGCTTTATTAGTGTTTTTACCACTTTTAATCAAATGGTCTGTTTGTTTTGGAGAGAGAGGAAACCTCTGTGGATGAGTCAGCTCCTGGTAAAAACCTCCTGAACAATGAACACTGAAGGAATTCTAACCAGAGGTTAGGGCTGGGCGATAAATCGATTTTAACGATTAATTCGAATTTGTAGTTTAGGTCGATTTGTTTTAAAGAAAATCGAGTTTCTCTTTAACATCCGCCACCGATGCTCCCCACTGGGCTCCCATAGTTCAGAGTGGGCTCATGCTGCCGAGTGGGAGAGGTGTTGCTCCCTACGAAAATATCCCTATTCAAGTGCTTGAATATGTTATTTACGTGACAACGCTTGAACGCAATACAGGCTGGTTCAGACCAGGCTCGGTTATAATTGTCTCGGACTCGGGAAAATGCATTCCGAGCCGCACTCTAGTGTGCTTATCTGTGTCTGTGTGTGTGCACGTGTGTGTGTGTCTGTGTGTGTGCGCATCGGGGCCGAACTCCACCATGCGCGACACAGAGCAGAGGAGGATTGTAAACATGCACCCTGTATAGACAGAACTGACATGCCGTTGTGTAAACAAGATAAATAACACAAGGCTCTTTAGTTAGTTTAATAAAAGGACAGGGTGTAGACCTGTTCTATAGGAAAGGTGACCTTAAATGACTTCTGTTGTGATCTGGAGCTATATAGAAAATTAAATTAAATAAAACTAACTTGATCTTCAAAGGGTTGGGGGCAATTTAATGGTAGGGGAAACACTGCTGTATGATGAGAAAGGGGCCCAGTGGAAAGCGATCACGAATGCAGTTGCAATGTGTCTTGCAAGAGATATGGTGCCCATATTTACCATGGAAAAGCTGGGGTTTATTCACATGGTGAAAGTTTTGGAGCTCAGGTATGTGCTACCAGGCCGCAAATATTTTTCTGAAAATTGATTTTAAGTAGAGGGGGAAAATCGATTTAAATCTTGAATCGGATTTGAGGGAAAATCTGACAGACCAGCGAGGGAAGCGTTCAACGAATCAGATGTAAGATGTGTGAGAGGAGAGAGCTGTCTACTTAATATGATGCCTGTTTCAACAAATCACGTTCCACAGATGATTATTGTTCACTTCCTGTGAGGCGAACCTCGCTCAAGACTCTTGACAAAAACCACCAAGAAAGATCACGATTCCTGCTGTGTCCTCTCTGCATAACCCCTCCTTGCAAACAAAATGACTAACTCTCCGAGGTCAAATTAAAAAAAATAAACTGCAGGCATTTACCTTCGAAAACAAAACTTTGTTCTCTTAACAGTCACAGCTTCTCTCCTGCTGACCTGCAAGCATTGAAACTTTCCCATAATTCACCAAACAGGATTACACTTTGTAAACAGTTCAGTCATTTTTTTTAGTCGAGCTGCTGTAAATTCAGTGGTTCTGGGCTGCAGTAATGACAACAGAGCTCCTGGTGGGAACCATTAACTGGTTTAAATGCTGCCTGACTCCAAAACCTCCGACCACTGCTGCTGAGTCAGCAGGAAGAGCCAATCAGCATTGTGTGTGTGTGTGTGTGTGTGTGTGAGGTCATGTTAGAGGTGGTAACATAATGATAAGTGTGTACTGTGTGTGTGGATGACTCTATAGCTCAGATGTGGCCTCACTGATCATTCGTGTGTGTGTGTGTGTGTGTGTGTGTGTGTGTGTGTGTGTGTATGTGCGTGCGTGCGTGCGTACGTGCGTGGGTGGGTGTGAATCCAGTCTCTCTCTTGCACACACACACATTAATCGACTCCAGTGTATTGGTGAGGCGTTCCAGGTCTCTCTGTCCTGCAGCAGATGAAGACATCATGTATCTTCCACCACAGAGTTGAACAGTTTTGAAGTGTGGATGTGGTCAGGTTATTGACTGTTAACTGTTGCCGTGGTTACCTGCTGTTAACTGTAATTTACCAGTGATTTAGAACAGAAGTTAAACTTTTGACCTCAATGTTTTAGCCAGTCAGAGACTAGAGTTTTACTGCTAAACCCTCCTCACTGACTCTGCACTGTGACGTCACGATCATGTTGTAACAATCTCTGTCTCTGTGTCTGTTTCAGGTGACTCTCAGGGAATGGTGAACTTCGTCCTCTCTAAAGAAGGAAGTGATCTCTCTCTGGTGGAGCAGGCAAATGTCTGGCTGTTCCTCCGTTTGGCGAAGACAAACCGCAGCCGTGCAAAAGTCACCATCCGCCTCTTCCAGCAGCGCCGGCTACCCAATGGACGCTCGTCTTTGCCGCAGGATGACATTCTCCTGGCGGAGAAAACTGTGGACACACGTCGCAGTGGCTGGCACACCTTCCCGGTGTCAGCGGCGGTGCAGGCACTGCTGGAGAGTGCCGAGAGCACGACGCTGAGCCTCAGGGTCTCCTGCCCGCTCTGCGCAGATGCTGGTGCAACGCTGGTCCTGGTCTCCAGTGGCTCTGAGACATCACAGCGCGCCAACCAGCGGGAACAATCCCACCGGCCCTTCCTCATGGCCGTGGTTCGGCAGGAGGACGCCAGTGACTCGCGGCGGCGCAGGAAGCGTGGGCTGGAGTGTGACGGGAAAGTCCGTGTCTGCTGTAAACGGCAGTTCTACGTCAACTTCAAAGACATTGGCTGGAACGACTGGATAATTGCGCCTCCCGGTTACCACGCCAACTACTGTGAGGGGGAGTGCCCCTCCCATGTGGCGAGTATTACCGGGTCCACGTTGTCCTTCCACTCCACTGTCATCAGCCACTATCGCATGAGGGGCTATAGCCCCTTCCAGAACCTGAGGTCATGCTGCGTTCCCACTCGGCTACGAGCCATGTCCATGCTCTACTACAACGAGGAGCAGAAGATCATCAAGAAGGACATCCAGAACATGATCGTGGAGGAGTGCGGCTGCTCGTAAATATTAAAATCTGAGCCGGGTCGATCCGGAACGAACTGGACTGGAGAGGTGCAGACAGGTGGAGGACTGTAGAACCCAGAGAGAGAGAGAGATGCTGGGAGGAGATGGAGGAAGGAGAGGAAGATGAGCAGGTGACTTTGTGAGCATTATCACTTTTATCTCCAGCATTTCATTCTTCACCTCCTCCCTCCATCCGCCCATCACTTGGGGTCGCTCTCTTGGAACAAAAACTTGTCTCCGTCCTCATCCAGCAGAACTCAGAAAGAGTCTCAAAGGCACTTTCAGAAAAAAAAAGAAAAAAGATAGAAAAAAAGAATATCTAATATATTTTTGTTACAAAAGGAGGGAGCGAGGCTTATTTATGTGGCTGAGACGTTCAAGCACCACTCGACCTGTCAGACCGTGGAGAGACGAGGTGCCTGAAAAACTACTAACAACAAAATCTCAAAACTATGCAACTTGTTTCACGTATTACAATCTAATTTTACTTTGTCTTGTCTTTGTTTCCCATCTGTTTACTTTTTTCAAAATGTATGAGGAGGACAGAAGAAGACACTTTTGTATTATTTTTTTGGAAGTTTAAATTTGTGGTGTGTGTGTGTGTGTGTGTGTGTGTGTGTGTGTGTGTGTGTTGAGAGATACTTGAAAGAAACAAGTTGGCCCGGCTGCTGGAACCAAACACTTCTTTTTGTTACCATGTTGATGTTATAATTATTATTGTCAGTAAGTATATTAATAATAATAATAATAATAATAATATTGTTGTTGTTGTTGTTGTTGTTAATAATATTTTGTTTGGCTGCATTTGTGTTATGTTGATTTTTTTTTTCTTAAGAAACGTTACAAACGTTTTTATTTTTTGCACTATAGCGACACGTGCTCAGATTAGCCGGAGTGAAGAGCCCCTCAGAGAGAGGAGAGACTGGAGCTTCCTGTTCAGGTTACATATCTGAAAGCTCACAGATGTAGTCACCATGATGGGCCAGATGTTGCTGATAAGTCATCAGAAGTCGCTCTGGGGTCATAGTTTAAAAAAAAAAAAGTGTCACCTGTAGGTTTCTGACGGACTCAAAGACTGAATTTTGGATTTACCACTCTGTGCAAAGAAAATCCTAGTTTGGGTAAAATCTGTGTTGTCAGTCAAAGTAACACACTTTTAATGTATTTATATTTTTTTAGAGCTGTAGCAAGGGTTTTTTAAATCCTGAGGTCATGAGTAGACGCCAAAAATAAAACCTATAAAATTCTTAAACAACAGTATCTTGATTGTTAATGCTTTTAGTTTACTGTTAAAGCTGTTTTTCTTAAAATTAAACTGTTTAATTACATTGAAATGTACATTTCATGCTCAGCATTGACTTCTAAATTTCTTAGAGCCTTGCAAAAAATCTGGTTAGCAGAAATACTGAATCCCATTTTATTTATTATTATTGGCGTCAAAGTGTTCAGTATCAAGTCTAAAATTACCACAAAATATACCAATGTGTAGGTTTTTAACTGTAAAATGTAAACTTCCTACCATGTTGCAATTTCACCCAAAAATACAGAGGATTTGATCATGATGGATGTTACGGCCTTGCTAAATTGTTTTATGAAAACAATTGAAAAATGCCCACCAAAGAAATGGAAATTTTTCAAATGTTTTCAAAGAACTGAAAACATTTGAAAAATTTCCCCCAAAGAAGTGGAAACAGATATTGAGCGCTAAACATGTAGAAAAAAGATTGTATTTCCAGAAATAAGTTTAAGGTTTGAACTACAGGCTAAAAAGCATCTGATGGGATAAATCACCAACCAACAGGTTTAATATGTAGCAGTGCTAGCCGGTTAATGAGCAGCATTAGCAACTAAAGATGAAACATTTATCTGTAGCAAGCTTAATATTGAAATAATTATAAAATGAACATGACATTTATACTAGTATTAATCTTATGAATGAGACCCCGAGTCCTCCGAGACCCCCGCTAATGAACTTAACACAGGAACTTCCAGTCTGTCTGTTCAGATGCTATGAGGACTTTTGTTGAAGTGGAGAGTAAAAAGTACTTACAAGTAGAAAAATGTAGATTTGGCTCATAATTAAAACTCTAAATGGACTTTTCTGAGATATACTTACAAAGCTAAGAGACAAAAATAAAACAAAAGATGTCTCAGCTCCCATAAGTGTCAATGTAGCAGCCTTTCTCAGTGACAGCTAGCTGGATGCTAGCCCCTCTGACCTTTGAAAAACAAAACAAAAAGACAGACTTAAAACACAAAAACAAATCCCTTAAAATGATATTTCTATCTTTGTCTGGTGGATGTGTCCATTATGTAAAATAGCTAACTGAAGGTGATTAGCATCAGCCAAGAGAACGCAAGTAGATGTTGGTTTTCATCATTAGGCCACTATGAACAAAAACACATTGTCCTTCCAACATCCCTGGCTTCTTAATAATGTAAAATTTAGGGCTAGTATTACATGTTTTAATGGGTTTATTCACAGGGGCTCTATAAATTGATATTTTTAATGTACTTTGATAAAGTTTTTGATCTGTTGTGTATATGACACTTTATTAAAAACAAAAGTATTTCTGAAAACAAATGTACATTAACATTAGGCTAATCCATCTTTGATTGATGCCAGACATCCGAAACTTTATCTGTTAAGGGAGACATGGACTTGCCATTGAAATAATCTAATCTAAACATTAATTAAGCTTGATTTAACTTATCACAAGGCTCATAGAGTGCTGTGGGGATGATGCTTTTTGTAGGCCAACGAGGAAGTTAACGTTGCCCTGGTTCCCTCATCAAAAAGCCTATGGGATTTTTCCACTGGATTTTGGATTATTGCAGAAAAAGCTCTGTGGGAAACAAATGTTTATGATAATTCTATATTTTGTTCAGCAAGATAATCTTCACACATGAACACGATGATTTTTGAAGCATTAATGGAATCACGACTTATCGTCGCCACCACAACAAGGCTGATGTGTTTGGTGTGATGATGTTCTATCGTCTTATTTAGCAACTTGTTAGCAACCACCTTCTCTAAGACACATAAAACCCTTAAAATTTATGAGTCAGGCATTTACTTGATGTAAAACATGAAACTCTCTGAAGCTTGGGACTCGTCCTTCCTGCACCACTCAATTGTCTTTGCCATTGAAGGAAAAAGCAACTTAGTTGTGACCTTTACCTGAGTCAAATTGAAGGCGATCATCTAAGGGGAATTTAACGCACTTTGGATACATTTAAGTTGTCTTTTCACATGAGTAGCTTGCTACTGACCATGTAAACTTGCACAGAGCCTGCATGAATAAATCCCTTAAAACTAGCAGCTTATCTGGGTTTATTGAAGAAATTAATAAAAAAAAAAGATTGAAGTGTTTCAGTTTGTAGTGATGAGTTTTACCAGAGAAGGATTAAGTGTATTTGTTAATTTTCCCAGAGTTCACAGTAAAATAAGAGGACTTTTGATTTAGGATTGAGAAAAGATGGAAGGATTTTGTTGTTGAGAAAACATTCAGTGTCCAGTTTTTAGTTTGCTTTAGAGCACCAAAGAGTTGGGTTTGTGCACTTGTTTGTGTGAGAGAAAATGTGTTGATGTTATATTCAATGATGCTGAAAAAGAAAAAAAGAGTTAATTTACAAACTGATTTATGTCAATTTTGTGGGAAAAAAAATACAGAAAATTAACAGAAATTCATGTTTCGGCATCTCTGTAAAAACGTTTTTCGACCAGCATTGTAAAGTTAAACTTGCTTTCATAAAGAGGGTTAACTGATGTTTTATTTATGCTTCTTTTTTTCAGATTAATTTAGTTGTTGGTCAAAAGAATGGTGATGTTTTTGTTTACTGACGTCACCACCCTCTTCCTATTCCTCCCTCCCTGCACATCAAGAACTCCATTTCCCGCAATGCTTTACTCTTTTATTTTATCTCATCACAAACTGAAAAAGACAATCCACAGTCACCTTGTTTTATTTTTGGGAGAAAACAATTTGGTCGTCTCTGTGCCATATGTGATTATATCAGTATTGTTGACTCGTTCACCAAACGTTTCTGAAAAGTATTGGTCCCTTTTTGAAGAAGTCACATGTTATGTTTTTATTTCATTTCCGCTTTCTGTTGTTATTGTTTTAGAAGAGAGTGGACCCTCTTTTTCTGAACTTTTTGGGACAAACTTATAGTCCATCCTGTGTGTACATGGACATACAAATACATACATACAAAATGTCAGTGCCGACAAAAAGCCTAAAAAAATAAATTTAAAAAAAAAAAATAGGGAATAAAACACGTATTTGTTCAGATTTTGTTCTTCTTCTTTTTCTTTTTTTTTTCAAGACAAAAAAATACTGACACTGAACGAAGTGGACAAAGAATAAAAAGTCTATTTTTTATTCTGTATATATGGAAACCAAGATTCCAGTATGTTGCATTGCTTTGTTGTACAATTCAGATGTGCTTGTGGCATTTTTCTAATCTAATTTATTTTACAGTATTGTTTTGTTTTTGTTTTCTGCTTCACCATTAAAGCTTAAAGGATGTACACAAAGGAGATGTGTCTGGTACTTGTCCCATGTATATTTGACTGACTTGACCTGACTTTATATTCTCTCCATCAATATAAACCAAAACCCTTTCATTAACGGAGACTCAGTTTGGTACCAGTTAAGGAGAGGATAATTGCAATATAAGGTTATTTTTAGGAATCTGTGGCTGCAGAACTCCCTTTTCTCTGTTTTGAAAAACATAGCTACATTTAGTTGGTGTCGCGCAACAATTCCTGAAAGTTGTAAAGCTTCACACAGGCTTTTGGTTTTGGGTCATGTTGACATTCGTAGTGATATAAAACCTGCCTTGTTAAACTCACATATTAAAAAATGTGATTGCAAAAACTGACACTGAGCTTTTCCAGCTTCAGAGGACAAGCGTTTGGGGTCGAGGCTGGAGCAACTCCAGTCAGCGAGGAGGAGAAACAGCAGGAATTCATTTCCTCAGCCCAGGCAAAAAAAAAAAAAAAACTGCAGGCACTACTGAAGCTGTGATACACAAGGCAAGAGGTTAAAAGGTCAGATGAAGCCCAGAGGCTTCCCTTCTCTGCCCTGTTAAACTTTAAAGCTGCTTAAAGATGACACACCGGAGTGTTTGGACAGAGCTACTGAAGTGAAAACAAAAAGCAAGTGGAACCAACATAAGAGCCAGGTGAAACAATAATCACGTCCAAATAACTGAAAACCTTTAGATTCTACATGTTCCTTAAGTTAAAAAAAAAAAAAAAAAAAAAAAAAGGTTATATAAAAGTATTGTCTAGACCCAAAGTAAAAAATTAAATTACAACACTGGGCAAAAAAGCACATACATTTTCTGATTCATATAAAAATACAGAAGAAAAAACACAGAAGAGGTACAGTCACTGGTAGCTGACAAGAATTCTGACAGGTGTTGTTATAAACATGTTTAAAACGTTTTTTTTTTTTTTTTAAGTTACAATGTGTAATTTACGTGGTTGTTTATTAGCAAATATCAACTATTGCTTTCATAAATATATATTTACTAAAGTGTAATTCACATACAAATGGAAGCTTTCTCATAGGCTTAGAATGATTTCTCTATATACACAGGCAGGGCGCGGTCTGCTGGAGGCTGCCTTCTTGTGTTGCCATATTTGAATACAGTGGCCGAAAGGGATATACGCGCTTCGCCTTTCGCGTTTACCTAGAACTTGCCGTCACTGGAGACGGTTATGGTGAAAATTAATCTGGGGCGCTTCTGCATGAACCTGCTTTGTACTTTTATGATTCTGTCACACTTTAAATGGAGGACCACACATATGTTTTGCCCTGTAAGAGGGAAACCACGGCACCAAATAAAAGAAAAAGATCAGATGAGCGAGGACGGGACAAAACGCGAGTGACATTGCTTGTTCCAGGTGAAAAGAACTCCTGAAGAAGGATTTCACAAGGGATGCGGAGGTTGCCTGCTTTCTGCTAGACAGGTTATCGAATCTGACATTTTAAAATCATTTTGGCTTCATGTTTGCAACTACTTTTCCCTCTCGTCTAAGTTTGAGTGGCAGCTACTTTTACATGCTAACATTGTCCTAGCCTTGGCTAACGTTGTCCCAGAGCTACAGCTAAATGGTTAGCCTAGCATACAGTCTAGCCAAACCTAACCTAATCTGTTGATTCCTCTCGCGCTGCTGCGAAAGCTGCCACCCTCTCCTCCTCCTCTTCCCTCTGGGTAGCCGAGACACTAACGTTACCTCCTCGCCTGCCCGTTCCTGCACCGCCTCTACCCCCTTGCCCCCTTCCTCTCCCTGGTCTTCCTCCTCTCCCTCTCCCTCTTCCTCTTCCTCCTCTCCCTGTGTCCTGTGGAAGAACACTGTGGTCGTACCATCGTAATCGTACCAACCTGTATTTGCCGCGCTGTGCCGTGACCAGGGCAGGAATGACACGAGGGCCACGAGGGCCACGACTCTCGTGGTCTCCCAATTTGGCCCTGTGCCCTTGAAAAAAATATCTGCCCTAAGGCCACAGTGGCCTTGATGCCCTGCCCGCACTGCCCCAGGTGATTTTGTGGTTTTCTCCTCTGCCTCTTTCCTGTCAATCACGGCTTTGACACCTGCGTCTATTGAGAAAAAAATAATGTGATGACATTCTGGAGTCTTATTGGGCAACATCAAAGATTACTCTAGTTAACGACAACTATGCTTGTTCCTGTGAGGAAGTGCAATAAAACCTCTGTCAGCCAAGCAAATACTTTATTAATACATGTGATCAGCATGTAGAATATTTCAGTCTGCTCTGTTCGCAATCTCTCATTCACCGTTATTATGATTTATGATCGCAGTCGACACAAGCACATCGCGCTCGGGGTGCTAACAGCAAAGTGTTAAAGACAAACTAAAATGAAAGCTGTCCGTATGTAGGCTAACACTTTATCTGAATGTGTACCTGAGGCAGCCGACCTGCAGACAGTGAGTGTCCTCAGTAGAGGAGGGACAGAAAGCAGGATGACTGATGACTGATACTGATGTTTGTCTTCATCTGAGATAAAGTGAGTTTCTTCCCTCAGTATTGTGATGTTTATAGGAATATTTATATTCCAGTGAGATATTACTGGGTTTTAAATAGTGACTTTGTTGTTGTAAACATGACTGTTGCTGCCATGGACTGTATAAAACTATATCCTGTGTACCTGACCTATAAGGAAAGCATCAGGAGTGAGGTGTGTGCATGTGTGTGTGTGGAGGAGAGGAGAGGAGAGGAGAGGAGAGAGGGAGATGCTGGTAGAGAGATAGTGTGTGTTGTTAGATACTGTTAATGTCACTTATGCTTCTGTGCATTGATAGCTCTTTTTATTCTGTTTCTGCATTATGTTGAGGAGGGCCATGTCTGTATATATAAATATATATGTATGCAAAAAAAAGTGGATCAGTTGCTCGCTGCTAAAAATGTGGCCCATCGACATGAAATGCGGCCCAGTTGTAATTGTAACTGAATAGCCCTGCTGTAGTTTGTTTGGTTTTTTTAGCTATCTAACAGCACATCAAAAATAATTGTAAGCCAGTCTTGTTCAGTGAATCAGTTTATCATGTACACACATGTAAAAATATTTAGGCCTAATATTTAAGATTGTTTGCTTATAAATACATAAACCTGGTTGTTCTATATTTAAAACACATTGGGTTTATTAATGCTATTAAATAAATCACATTATTACTTATTATACTCATTATTATTACTTGAGCTTGTTTTATTTATTCATTTCACAGATAGTTATACATCCTTAGTCCTTAAATTAAATTCATTATGGACATGGACTTAAAATCATTGTTTTATTGTATGGCCTTGCTGCCCTGGCTTTTGGCCTTTGTGCCCTCAAAAAATTGACAACGCGAAATGCCAAGTGGCCTTGCCCCTAAAATGACAAAATTCCAGGCCTGGCCGTGACTATCGCATAAAACATGTTATTTTAGCATTACTGTGTTAATGTTTGCTCGTGTTACCATAACAATTAGAAATAAAACACTCCTAACATATATCTCACAGATAACCTATATCTCACTGGTAAGCTATAACATATCATAACATGGTTTAGATTCCTAAATAAATATTCACCTCGTTGCTAGATTCTGAAAATCTCGAAAAACTGTCTGCGCAAGGCTTTTTGTTCTACAAGGCCACGTCACTTACCCGACGGGAGGGTTGAGCGAGTGAGTGCTGCAATCTAGAATTTGACCGCTGATGTCACTGTTACTCACCATTTTTACACACTGAGGCTTTAAGAAGTTTCCTCAACCTGAGTGAGTTAAAAGAATACTTCACCTACAAACTGAAATGTAAATCAAATAGTCATACTGTGTTACATTGAATTTGTGGAAAAAAAATAAAAAATAAAAATAATAATAATAATAATAATTCTTGCATGCCTTGGAAACCACCTTTAACAAGAGCAAAACTATATCAAAACATCAGTTTACAAACTTTCACACAAGTTGTGCAGTATGATCCGAGACTCCAATACTAGTGTTTTAGTGTTGACGTTTTGACAATGTGTTATTTGTGCAAACCGCTGCCAGGAGATTTAAAAAGCAGGTAGCAGCAGTTAGCAGCTAAGTCAGTGAAGAAGAACAGCGGGCAAAAATGTCCAGGTATGAGGTTCAGGAGCTCCTTACCCTCTGAGCAGAGGACTATATCAGCCGTTACATAACAGGGATGGTAAATGATTGTTACTGACATGTCATTATTAGCCTAATGTTTATAAAGTGCTGCTGATGTGTTTGTTGTATGTCACACTGGAGGCCAACAGTGTTGTGTGAGATGTTACTTTATACAACCTTGTATGTCACGCCTCTTTTGCTTTCGCAATGCAGGCATGCTGTCTAAAATCACACACTGGAGTGACATGATGCCGCCGTTGTTTGGTTCTGTGGAAAAATGAAAGGTGACGTAAAGAAGGGACTTTGTAGTGGCTCCATAACACCATCTCTGTCTAAAAGGGAAAAACATGCTACATCAGTAACACCACTTTGCTAATTCAGAAACAACTCGCCTACAGAGGAACTGCATGAATAAACAAATCCCCCCTTTATGCAGGATTGACTTGCTAACTGAGGATATTCCACATCAGTTGCCATTACACAAAGATGCAAGGCGGCTGGACAAACTGGTCAAAAGAGCTGGCTCTGTGATTGGAGTCAGGTTGGACACACTGGAGGAGGTGGTGGAGAGATGCACACTGAAGATGTTAGAGGCCATCATGAACAACCCAGATCATCCACTCCACAACACCTTGATGGACCAAAAAAAACCTGTGGTGGACGGCTCCTCTCTCTTCGATGCAGGACAGAGAGATACAGAAGATCCTATATACCAACAGCCATCAGGCTTTATAATTCTTTGACATATAATAGATGAGCTGACAGATAATTGAATTTCCCCTTGGGGATGAATAAAGTTATTCTTATTCTTATTAACTGGCCGTCATTAATGTCATTAATGACTCACAGTCATAACAGAAACCCAGAACGCTCTTCACCTCAGCAGCAGTTTGCCAACATCATTCAGTCAGAATCTGCCCTCCACTTCTGGCTGCTTTTAAAGATCACTGTAATGAGTTGTGGCTTTGACTACCAGAACAAGCCAGGAAATCCCAACAAACAGCAGCAAGTCATTGTGCCTGTGAACTTGTACATCCATCTTTATGAGGACCATTGCTTTAGACCTTGAGAATATGTGCATTTTTGAAAGGTTATGACTTTTCCTCAAAAATAAAAAAAATAAAAAAAAAAATCCTCCAGTACTCACCTTGGAACAGATCTTCAAAGGTCTGTTTGTGGGTCCAGACTTGGTTCTAAAGTTTTAGGTTAGACTTAGGTTTGGCAAGGGTTATGGTCAGATTTGGGGTAAGGGATTTAGTTGCGAGGGTTAGGGGCTTAGGAATGCATTATGTCAATGACTGTCCTCACAAGCTTAGAGGTCCAGAGATGTACTGCTTGTGTTTGTGGCATCTCGTGAGCAGAGGTTGATTTGCATTGATGAGGTAATGGAGTGGGGTATGTGTGTGTGTGGTTGTGAGGAAACATGAACAAAATGACATTTATTTTGAGAATGAAGTGGAGGAAAGTGTGTGTGCGTGTGTGCGTGTGGTTTGGGTTGTCTTTGGTCTGGGTTTTGGTGAGACTGTCCTGTCATCAACATGTTTGATGTTCTGAAGTCAAACAAGAACATGTTCTTGAACTTTCAGTTTACATGCAAACGCTCACAATAACACACACACAAGTAAACCAAAATATTTCACTGTCGTCAATTTGATTTGGGGTTTTTTGTTCTGCAAGCTTTTGGCTTCAGAGTAAAGAATCGTGCAAACAACACAAATGCTCTCACATGCACAAACACACATGTAGCTACGACAGACATGTATTTAGGTTATGCAAGTAGCAGGCACATCAACCTGCCATTTAAATTAAAAAAAGTGTCATAGATGGAGGAGATGGCTCCTCCGAGAACCGTCACCTTATCGTGGTGGAGGAGTTTGAGTGCCCTAATGACCCTAGGAGCTATGCTGTCGGGGGCATTTTGCCCCTGGTAGGGTTTCCCATGGCAGATTGGTTCTGGGCGAAGGGTCAGACGAAGAACGGTTCAAAAGACCCTTCATGATGGTTATGATCAAGGATACGTGTACCCGGCCCGGAGGGTTACCGGGGCCCCGCCCTGGAGCCAGGCCTGGGGTTGGGGCCCGTGGGCGAGCGCCTGGTGGTCAGGCCTTCGCCCATGGGGTCCGGCCGGGCCCAGCCCGAACCGGCTACATGGGTTCGTCCCCCTGCAGGCCCACCACCCGTAGAGGGATCCAGAAGGGTTCGGTGCAATGGGGGCAGCAGACCAAGGCGGGGGCCTTAGTTGGCTCTTGGGACATGGAATGTCACCTCTCTGGCGGGGAAGGAGCCGGAGCTTGTGGAAGAGGCTGAGCGCTACCGGCTAGATATAGTCGGCCTCACCTCGACGCATAGTTCCGGCTCTGGAACCCTAGTCCTTGAGAGGGGTTGGACTCTCTCCTTCGCTGGAGTTGCTCCGGGTGAGAGGCGGAGGGCCGGGGTGGGCTTTCTGATAGCCCCCAGACTCTCTGCCTGTATGTTGGGGTTTACCCCAGTCGACGAAAGGGTTGCTTCCCTGCGCCTTCGGGTCGGGGAACGGGTCCTGACTGTTGTCTGTGCTTATGCACCGAACAACAGTTCAGAGTACCCACCCTTTTTGGAGTCCCTGGGACGGGTGCTGGACAGTGCCCCAACCGGGGACTCCATTGTTCTGCTGGTGGACTTCAACGCTCACGTGGGCAATGACAGCGGGACCTGGAGGGGCGTGATTGGGAGGAACGGCCTGTCCGATCTGAACCCGAGTGGTGTTCAGTTATTGGACTTCTGTGCGGGTCGCAGTTTGGCCATAACTAACACCATGTTCAAACATAAGGATGTCCATCGGTGCACGTGTCACCAGGACAGCCTAGGTCGCAGGTCAATGATCGACTTTGTAGTCGTATCATTTGACCTGCGGCCATATGTTTTGGACACTCAGGTGAAGAGAGGAGCAGAGCTGTCAACTGATCACCACCTGGTGGTGAGTTGGATCAGATGGTGGGGGAAGACGCCACGCAGACCTGGCAGGCCCAAACGAACAGTGAGGGTCTGCTGGGAACGCCTGGCGGAAGAACCTGTCCAGATGATCTTCAACTCCCAGCTCCGGGAGAGCTTCGACCGCGTCCCGAGGGCGGAGGGGGACATTGAGTCCGAATGGGCCTTGTTCCGCTCTGCCATTGTTGAGGCGGCGGTTGCGAGCTGTGGCCGCAAGGCTGCTGGTGCCAGTCGCGGCGGTAATCCCCGAACCCGCTGGTGGACACCAGAGGTGAGGGGAGCCGTCAGGCTGAAGAAGGAGGCCTACAGGGCATGGTTGGTCTGTGGGTCTCCGGAAGCAGCTGACGGGTACCGGCGGGCCAAGCGGAGTGAGGCGGCGGCAGTCGTGGAGGCAAAAACTCGGGTGTGGGAGGAGTTCGGTGAGGCCATGGAGGAAGACTATCAATCGGCTCCAAAGAGGTTCTGGCAAACCGTCCGGCGCCTCGGGGGGGAAGGCGGCAACTTGCTCACACTGTTTACAGTGGGGGCGGGGAGCTGCTGACGTCAACTGGGGACATTGTCGGGCGGTGGAAGGAATACTTTGAGGAGCTCCTCAATCCCACCAACACGTATTCCAGTGAGGAAACAGAGACGGGGTTCTCAGGGGCGGGTCGTCCAATTTCTGGGGCAGAAGTCGCCGAGGTGGTGAAACAACTCCGATGCGGCGGAGCCCCGGGGGTGGATGAAATTCGTCCCGGATATCTCAAGGCTCTGGATGTTGTAGGGCTGTCCTGGCTGACACGCCTCTGCAGCATTGCGTGGACATCGGGGGCAGTGCCTCTGGAGTGGCAGACCGGGGTGGTGGTCCCCATTTTCAAGAAAGGGGACCAGAGGGTGTGTTCCAACTACAGGGGGATCACACTCCTCAGCCTACCCAGTAAGGTCTACTCCAGGGTGCTGGAGAAGAGGGTCCGGTCGATAGTTGAACCTCGGATCCGTGGACCAGCTCTTTACCCTCGCCAGGGTGCTGGAGGGGGCATGGGAGTTCGCCCAACCAGTCCACATGTGTTTTGTGGATTTGGAGAAGGCTTACGACCGTGTCCCCAGGGGCATCCTGTGGGGGGTGCTCCGGGAGTATGGGGTGGGTGGCCCCTTGCTAAGGGCCATCCAGTCCCTGTACCGAAGGAGCATGAGTCTGGTTCGCGTGGCTGGCAGTAAGTCGGACCTCTTCCCGGTGAGGGTTGGACTCTGCCAGGGCTGCCCTTTGTCACCGGTTCTGTTCATAACTTTTATGGACAGAATTTCTAGGCGCAGCCGAGTGGTGGAGGGTGTCAGGTTTGGTGATGGGAGAATCTCGTCCCTGCTTTTTGCGGATGATGTGGTCCTCCTAGCTCCATCGAACAGTGACCTCCAGTTCTCACTGGGGCGGTTTGCAGCCGAGTGTGAAGCGGCTGGGATGAGAATCAGCACCTCCAAGTCCGAGGCCATGGTCCTCAGCCGGAAAAGGGTGGATTGCCCACTCCAGGGGGGGGGAGGTCCTTCCTCAGGTGGAGGAGTTTCAGTATCTCGGGATCTTGTTCACGAGTGAGGGTAGGATGGAGCGGGAGATTGACAGGTGGATTGGGGCAGTGTCAGCAGTGATGCGGGCGCTTAACCGGTCTGTTGTGGTGAAAAGGGAGCTTAGCCAGAAAGCGAAGCTCTCGATTTACCGGTCGATCTTCGTTCCAACCCTCACCTATGGTCACGAGCTCTGGATAGTGACCGAAAGAATGAGATCGCGAATACAAGCGGCCGAAATGAGTTTCCTCCGCAGGGTGGCTGGGCTCAGCCTTAGGGATAGGGTGAGGAGCTCAGACATTCGGGAGGGACTCGGAGTAGAGCCGCTGCTCCTCCACATCGAGAGGAGCCAGTTGAGGTGGTTCGGGCATCTGGTAAGGATGCCTTCCGGACACCTCCCTTGGGAGGTGTTTCGGGCTTGTCCAACCGGGAGGAGACCTCGGGGCCGCCCCAGGACACGCTGGAGGGACTACATCACCCGGCTGGCCTGGAAACGCCTCGGGGTTCCCGCGGAAGAGCTGATGGAAGTGGCTGGGGAGAGGACTGTCTGGGCTTCCTTGCTGAGGCTGCTGCCCCCGCGACCCGGACCCGGATAAGCGGAGGACGACGAGTACGAGTACGAGTACGAGTCATAGATGTATAGATTTTTGAACTTTAATTTCTACGACTGTTGCAGAACACAAACTCTAAAAGAGATGTACACAAAAAATTGTGAAGTAAGAGGAGTTATCTTTGGAAGAAAAGGTTTTAGGTTCAAAAGAAGCAGGACTTTCTTTGAAAAAGTCGGACCACATGCTATACTAGACTATAATTTTTAAAGTCCTGGTATACAAAGCCAAAAAAATGTCATAGTATAGTATGAAAAAAAGACATGGTATAGTATGTCAAAAAAGAGTCATAGTGAAAAAGGTATAAAAAGTCATGGTATAGCAACAGCAATACAGCATACCGAAAAAAGTGTTCAAGTCATAGTGCACAATGCTTTCAACTGAGTAAAGTCACATAGTATGTCAAAAAAAATCACAGAATAGTTTGTTGAAAAGTCATAGAATGTCATGTTAAAAAAGCCATAGTACAGTATGTCAAAAATCACTTTTTTCAACACTGTGACTCAACATATTTTACTATGACATTTTGTCAACATACTATACTATACCTTTTTTTTGACATACTATACTATAACTTTTCTTTGACACACTATACTATAACTTTTAAACATATTACACTACAACTTTTTCAATGTACTATACTATGACTTTTCTGACATACTATACCATGAGTTTTTCAACCTACTAACCTATGACTTTTTTTTTCAACATACTATATTCTGACTTTTTTCCAGCATTCTATACTATGACTTTTCTCAACTTTACTATGACTTTTTACACTTTTTTCAACATTTTGTACCATGTCCTATTTTGAGACACAATACCATATCTTTTTCAACATACCATAATATAACTTTTTCAGCTTCCTATACAATGACTTTTTTTTTTTAAATTGCTAAACTATGACTTTTCGACACTAAAACTAACTGCTAAAAAATAACTTTTTACATACTATTTTATGACTTTTTTCAGCATACTATACAAGGTTTTTTCGACATACAATACTATGAGTTTTTGGTTTACTATACTATGATTTTTCTTTAAAATTCTACAATATAATACACTAGAACTTTTTTTGGACATACTTTACGATTTTTTATGATTTTTTTTTTTTTACTTTATTCACCAGTTTCTTGACATGCCACACTATAACTTTTTTTGACACACTATATGATAATTTTTGTCTCAGTTTCTTCGACATGCAACGGGATGACTATTTTGAGAGGGTTTTTTTTTTGCATGCTATACTGTCACTTTTTTTGGTTTTTCGACAGACTATGCTATGACTTTTTTAACATACTATACTATGACTTATTTCATACTACTACTACTACTACTACTACTATCTCATGACCTCTTTAATGACATTTTTTATGGCGTGAAATAATATAACCTTTTTTACTTTAAAAAAGACAAATTATACAATGACTTTTTTAAATGCAATTTTAAGTGCAATGTTATATTTTTAAAATATTTTTTATGGCATTCTCGTTCTTGACTTTTTTTTACTTTTTAAATTATATACTATACTATGACCTTTGTTATGACCTTGATTAACCTTTTTAAATGAAATTCTTCAAAAAAAATTTCACACTTACTTTTTTATGACATTTTTAAGGCATTATAGCCAATTAATTTTCTTTTACTTTTAAATGACCTACTATTTTATAATATAGTGTATGTATGTATACTATACTATGACCTTTTTTCTTGAAATTTTTCCAGAATACTATTTTTTGACCTTTTCTTTAATTTTTAAATGACATACTAAACTGTAACCTTTTTGTTTTTTTGAAACTTTAAGGGCGTACGGTCCTATGACTTTTTAATGAGATTTTATCCCATACTATCCTGTAAGCTTTTTTTTATTTTAGCTTATTTTAGGGCGTATTTTATTATTTTTTTAAAATTGTAATGACATTCTATATTATTCTAATTATATTCTGAAGTTTTAAGGGCATAATTTTTAATGAAATTTTTATGGTGTACTATCTTGTGTTTTGTTTTTTTTACTTTTTGAATGGGTGACATATGATACAATGACCTTTTATGTGAAATTCTAGGGGAACACTAACCTTTTAGTTTTGTTTGTTGTTGTTGTTTTTACTTTTTGAACAATATACTGCACTGTGACTTTTTAAAATTTAATTTAATCAATCAATCAATTTTATTTATAAAGCCCAATATCACAAATAACAGTTTGCCTCAGAGGGCTTTCCAGCATACAACATCCCTCTGTCCTTTGGACCCTCACAGCGCTTAAGGAAAAACTCCCCAAAAAACCCTTTAACATGGAAAAAAATGGTAGAAACCTCAGGAAGAGCAACTGAGGCAGGATAACTCTTCCAGGACGGACAGACGTGCAATAGATGTCATACAGAACAGATCAACATGATAAAATAACAGTAATCCCATTCTCGGAACCCATCAGCTGTATTTGGTGTCTGACTTCCGGCAGATGGCGATACAGCCTCTAGGGACAGACCCCCGATTTTTTGATTTGGGCGGAGTCAGAGTTTGCAGTGACGCCAATTATGTTCCACCTTGTTAGTTCACCGCACGGACCGTTTAACCTGGCAACAACTGCAGCCGGCTCAAACGTGATTGGTCAATATCATGAGGACTACAAACAGCCTACAACTGGAAACCAGGGCTCTTCCACTCTTCTTCCAGAGCCAAGATCTCCGGGGTTTGCCTACAGACTCTACATTCATACACACTGAATGTAGAGTCTGTATATAGAGACTGCAGTAATCCCTATGACAAAATGACACAGAAAGAGAGACAGAGACAGAGAGAGATGCAGGACAGACAGTAATGACAGCTTACAATAACATTAATTTAACCCTATGGGCCCTAGGTGTTTTTGGGGTATTTTTACTGCCTTTACTTTAAAGCTCATATCACAGTCATTATAAAGGCTACATACACATGCTATATCTTGTTTGGGTTTTTTTTTCCAGGACAATCTGGGCTAACGAGATTTACCATCATTTCATGTCCTTCTACAAGCCTGTATTTTATATTAATTTTTATATCAATGAAAAAAAAAACAAAAACAAATCCGTGTTACAAAATTCTTACATTTTTACATGTATCTCAGCATAGCAAGTTGGAAAATGACATATTCTGCCATATATGAAGAAGGGAGACTCTCTGGAATCTAGCAATATAAGAACCATGATGGTGGGACATTCTGTCACTTCACAGTTGTCCAAAACATGTGGTTTGTGCCAGGCGGACATGATTCACAGTATTTTTTCATTATTGCAAGAAATTCCATTGACTCATTCACAAGTCAAAAATGTGTTTTATCTGAAAGAAACATGCAATATTTACATCTAAGATCATAGAAAATTAATCAACCAAGTGCAATGATGTCCTCCAAGATAATATTTGCCACTTTGTTTGCAGTAAACAAAGTTTGTTGTTGTTTTTCAGTTTCAGTTATATACTGGGGGGACATTTTGGGCATTGGGGGGGACACATGTCCCCCTCAATGTATATGGTGACTACGGCCCTGTCATGCATGCATAATTAGGCTACAGTTGTCTGGGTGCACAAAGGTAAAGTGGCTTGTCTTGTCATACAAAGTTTGATGGAGTGTCAACTGGACAATATGGAGATATTTGCATCTTGAAAGCCGGACTACAAATGTGGATAGACAGGGAGAAACACACGCAAGCCTAAAACGTGGTAAGATACGATATTCCTCACTATATGAAGTGACTGATAACAAGATCTGTATAATGGATTGTAAAGAAATTCGTTAGGTTTTTATTTTGTAGACAATTAATCTGGATTTATAGCATGATGGGATGACAGCACAATGATGTGTGTGGTATCACTGGAAAGCTCTAGTCCTACCCTTTCATGTGATATGCATGGCATTTCTGTGCGAGCCTGCATTTGTGAGTAATCCATCCAAGAGTAATATGTGTGCAGAGCTGTATGAAAGCTCTGTTATACATAATTTTAGTGTAATTTTATCATTTTTTTTGCTGTGAAAACATTGGACTACCAACATGTGCCTGGTCTTGTCGGAAAGCTACAATTCCGCTGTTTTACGTGATATGCGTGGCTTCTCGCTATGACGCACGGTCGCAGAGGAAAACTATAGAGAAGAACAGGTGTGAATTTGGATGCACTATGCGTTGTTCGAGCCCATAGGGTTAAGTAATGATATTACAGTAATAATTAGGGCTGTTGTGGTACAATATGTTGTAGGTATATATTAATCTGTGACAGTATATGTATGTGACAATAATCATATGTGTATAATACTAGTATGACTAATGATAACAGCAAAAGTAGGAGGCATCAGGCAGGACCACAGCAGCAGCACAACCACGTCACACGATCCAGACAGACAGTGGAGCACAAAGGCTCTGCAGAAGAAGCCGAGTTAGTGACATGCAGTAATAGAACGTGAATGTTAGCAAAGGAGAGAGAGAGAGAAGGAGAGAAGGTGCTTGGTGTATTACATGTGGTGTATTATAGGGGGTCCCCCAGCAGACTAGGCCTAAGTCAGCCTAACTAGGGGCTGGTCCAAGGCAAGCCTGAGCCAGCCCTAACTATAAGCTTTATCAAAGAGGAACGTCTTAAGTCTAGTCTTAAATGTGGAGACGGTGTCTGCCTCCCGGACCGTAACAGGAACAGGAAGATGATTCCACAGGAGAGGAGCCTGATAGCTGAAGGCTCTGACTCCTGATCTACTTCTGGAGACGTTAGGGACCACGAGTAACCCTGCATTTTCAGACCGCAGTGTTCTGGTGGGATAATATGGCACTATGAGCTCTCTAAGATGTGACAAAGGTTTGTAAGTTAGGAGTCAGTAGAATTTTAAATTCAGTCCTGGATTTTATAGGGAGCCAGTGCAGAGAAGCTAAAACAGGAGAAATATGATCTTGTTTCTTAGTTCCTGTTAGTACACGTGCTGCTGCTGAATTAGCTGGAGAGTTTTTAAAGACTTATTAGAGCTACCTGATAATAGGGAGTTACAGTAATCCAGCCTAGAAGTAACAAAAGCGTGAACCAATTTTTCTGCATCTTCTGGGGACAGGATAGGCCTAATTTTCGAAATATTACGCAGATGAAATAACGCAGTCTGTGAGGTTTGTTTTAAATGGGAGTTAAACGACAAATCTTGGTCAAATATTACTCTTATGGTAGTGCTAGAGGCCAGAGCAATGCCATTTAAAGGGCATAATATACAATGACTTCTTTTTTTTTTACTTTTTAAGTAATAAACTGTACTATGACATTTTTTTAAAATTGAATTTCAGGACATACTTTACCATTACTT
Organism: Epinephelus fuscoguttatus; assembly: GCF_011397635.1. NCBI lineage: Eukaryota > Metazoa > Chordata > Actinopteri > Perciformes > Serranidae > Epinephelus > Epinephelus fuscoguttatus. The sequence continues at coordinate 3,827,761 of NC_064772.1, read as the reverse complement.
TTTATGAAAATTCAATGCCATACTATACTATGACTGTTTTCTAACTTTTTAAATGAAATACTACACCATTATATTTTTTAATGTATTACTTTTTTATTGATATTCTAAGGGCATACTTTATTATTATAAGTTCTTTGCTTTTTAAATAACATAGTATACTATAAATCTGTATTACAATTTTTATGGGATACTATCCTATGGCATATTATCCTATGACCTTTATTTATTTATTTGACTTTTTTGACAGAACAGATATATCATCAGCATGTTATTTTATATACATTCATAAATTAAATTAACAAAACTACATCTTACATGTCCAGCTCTATGCATGTGTCTCTGAGGTATACACAGAAGTTATTTCTAATGACAAGGGGACAGTAAAATCACTTGCAGGATGATACTGTCCCAACTCAACAGAGGCACATCAAAAATTCATTGCTCTTCTATCTTTGTGAGCACCAAGTTTCAAACCTGCACTGTGAGGAATATTTCAACCAATCATCACTTCTTCAAGAAGCTGTCTGTTGGCTGCTCTCTCCTCTCTCTGATGCTCCAGCGCCAACCTGCTACCTATGCAACCCCTAAGCTCACTCACTTCCTAATAATATTCATCATCCTAATGTCACCCACACACCTACACAAAGCCTGTATACTTGTTTTTGCCTGTATGCCCATCAGTTTCAGCCTGTGCTCTACTCCTTGTTTGTTTTATATTTTTTCTAATAACCGGAAGTGAGGGACTGCTAGCAAGCTGCTGCTGCGCCTCCTCCTCTGTTTTTGCTATTTTTGTTGTTTAATCTCTATTTATTTAAAGTTGTTTTGTATAAATGTTGGACTCTAAACCCACCTGTTAGATTCGGCTTGTTCAATCTAACACTATGCGACACCGAAACAACAGTTCAACAGTCTCTACCTGTCTGCTGCTACCGCCTCACCACTCGTTAGCCAGATGCTAGCTTCGCCGGTTAAGGGCTCACCTGTACGGGACTCCTGGGGCTCCTCTCCGCATTCTGTGGCTGGATAGCCTGTTCTGGTGTGCCCCACGAAGCACACCTCTTCAGACCAGTCTGCTGCCACCCTGCCAGCTCTCCTGAGCGCTTACCTGCGCCCGTGGATTGCTGTCAACGTGGAGGACGCACCCTCCCCATTACATGGTGTCTGGTACTAATCCGTGGCTCCGTCCAACTGGTTTCCCCGTCTCCAGCGAAGCTACAGCCAACACGCTCCACTCCTTCGCCTCAGCTGCGTTGGTTCTGAGGCTTCACCACAATCACCTGGATCATCTATCGCTGGATTACGTCGCTGCCGATCTCCCATCATGTGGATTTTTAAACTGTTCATCTGTTTCACTCTCATGAGCGCAACTCTGCCACTCAGTTACTCGGTAACAGAGATGTTACGTCTCTGGACCTTCTCCAGGATTCCTCCACCTCAGCTCGCACACCACCACCACATTCTCAAACGATCAAGATATATCCACCGAGGCTCTGGACGGAACTTTCAGTACACAAAATACAACAATAACACAAACATCCGCTCCTTCTGGTCAAATGAGCCCCGCCCCCCTCCTCGCACTGCCCGCCCTGTCAATCACAGTGTACGGTCTCCCCTGCTCAAACCAGCCACATACACACCACTCACCTGTCTGAAACTCTGCCTTTTAATATCGGATCTCTCACTAATAACGCCCTGTTGATCGCTGATTTCATTGTTGACCATAATCTAGTTATTCTATGCCTCACTGAAACATGGCAACAACCAAATGACTTCACCCAGCTGAATGAGGCTGCCCCACCGTTTTTTTTCTTTTATTAGTGAACCCCATGCCATTGGGAGGGGGAGCGGCCTCGCTCTCCTTCACCATGATAATATCAAAGTCACTGCTGTCACTGTCCCCCATCACTCCTCTTTTGAATGTTTAGCTGAAAAACTCACAGGCCCCAAACCCACTATCATTGTTACCATCTACAGACCACCAAAACCCTCCATTGTTTTCCTCAATGAATTCTCATCACTACTGACATCTGTATGTGCGATGTCCCCCACTGTTATCCTCCTTGGCGATTTCAACATCCACACTGACGACCCATCCAGTATCTTTGCAAATGACTTCACATCACTCCTGGACTGTCTCGGCATCACACAACATGTCAGCCTCCGAACCCATAACAAAGGCCACATACTGGACTTAATTTGCTGCACTGACATCACTCCCACTAACCTTGCTGTCACCGACTTCCCCATTTCTGACCACAAAGCTGTACTTTTTGACATTCACACCCAACTACACAAAGCCAAAGAACAACGGACCATCTCCTTTAGAAACATCAAACACATCAACACCACAGCTCTCTCCACCCTGATCAGCTCCTACCCCAGGTCTCTCCCAGCCTCCTCCTCTGCTGACCTGGTGACTCATTATAAAATTGTCTCTCCTCGTCCCTCACCACCCTGGCTCCCCTGAAAACCCGCTCAGTTTCATTCACACACACTGCTCCCTGGTTCACCCCTGACCTCCGCCAGCTCAAAGCCGTCGACTGGAGCGACTGTACAAAAAGACCGGACTAACTGTACACAGCCAAATGTATTCGGACCACCTTCACCACTACAAGAACACCCTCACCACTGCCAAATCTTCATACTACTCCAACCTCATACACACCAATACAGGTCACAACAGATTCCTCTTCTCAACAGTCAGCCACCTACTTCAGCCTCCTAAAACCCTCCCTCCAGACATTTCCACTGATCAGTGCACTGCTTTCCTTGGCTTCTTCAGCTCCAAAATCAACACCATTCACCAACAACTGGCCTCATCTTGCACCTCCTCAAATGACCCACCCTGGATGATCACCACTGGCCAACCTCTCATCAGCTCCCTCATCGACTTCACCCCGGCAACAGAACACACCATCTCTGAACTCATCTGTAAAGCCAAAACCACCACCTGTCAGCTTGATCCTCTTCCCACCTCCCTCGTCAAAGCCTGTCTCCCATCCATTTTCCCCATGATCACCAACATACTTAACTCCTCCCTCACCACTGGTATTGTACCACCCACTCTCAAACTGGCTGCCATCACACCCATCCTGAAAAAACCCGGTGCTGACCCACCTTAACCTCTACTGGCCCATCTCCAACCTTCCCTTCATCTCCAAAACACTTGAAAGGGTGGTTGCTGCACAACTACAGTCCCACCAAGACACAAACAACCTCCACGAACCCTTCCAATCCAGTTTCCGTCCAAAACACCCAAACAACCCTGGTCAAAATTACCAACGACCTCCTCCGTGCAGCCGACTCCGGACTACTCACCATTCTCATCCTCCTGGACCTCAGTGCAGCATTCGACACCATCTCCCACCCACTATTCCTGGACCGCCTGGCTGGCATTGGGATCACTGGTAACTCTCCTGGTTCACATCATACCTCACCGACCATCAACAGTTTGTTCAATTAAGGAACCACAAGTCTGGGTGTTCGTGTGTTTCACTGGGTGTCCCCCAGGGGTCAGTCTTGGGTTCACTTCTTTTCATCATCTACCTCCTCCCCCTCAGCACAATCCTCCGTCACCATGGGGTCCATTTTCACTGCTACGCCGACGACACACAGGTCTACATCTCCTCCAAACCCACCACTGCCATTCCTTCCACCTCCCTCACCACCTGTCTTGAAGACATCCAGAGCTGGATGAGCAGGAGCTTCCTGAAGCTTAACGGCAATAAAACAGAGGCCCTGGTTATCGGCTCCAAATCCACCCTCACCAAGTCACAACACACCCCAGCTCCACCGATAATCATCGACGGATTCCCTGTACCCTTCTCCTCCCAAGTCAAGAGCCTCAGTGTCATTCTGGACAGCACCCTCTCATTTGCACCTCATATTCAAAACATCACCCGGACTGCATTCTTCCACCTCTGCAACATTTCCAGACTCCGCCCATCACTGTCCCAATCCAGCACTGAAATTCTGGTTCACTCATTCGTCACATCCTGCATCGACTACTGCAACGCCCTCCTCACCGACCTCCCCACCAAACTCATCAACAGACTGCAAATCATTCAGAACTCGGCCGCCCGGATCACCACCTGCACCAAATCATCTGACCACATCACCCCTGTTCTCATCCAACTTCACTGGCTCCCTGCACAATACTGCATCCACTACAAAAACCTTCTCCACACCTAAAAAGCTACCTCTGTGACCTCCTTCAGGAATACACCCCCTCCCGCACCCTCCACTCAACCTCTGCTGGACTCCTCATCATCAGTACCATGGGTGCCCGAGCCTTCAGCTGCTCGGCACCCAAACTCTGGAACTCCCTCCCCCCCACACATCAGACAGTCAGACTCTATCACATCATTCAAATCCCAACTCAAAACCCACCTGTTCAAACTGGCATATTCACTCTAACTGGACACTGCTCACTACACTTGTTTTTACGTTGATGTTTTGTTTTAACAATGTCTTTTATCCTCTATGCTCTGTAAGGCGACCTTGGGTGACGTGAAAGGCGCCTCCAAATAAAATGTCTTATTATTATTATTATTATTATTATTATTATTATTATTATTTTCATCTGGCTGGGGTATGCAGGAGCACAGACATGGACTTGTAGAGAGCATTTTGACCAGTAACCAGGAACAAATCATTCCAAATCAAAAGGCTAGTGAACCTGCAAGTTACTGGAATTAAAACCAAGTCAAGTGTCTTGGGACTTTTTGTCAAAGGCAATAATTTACTCAGCAAAGTAAACATAAGAGAGGGAAGAGACAAATCTTTAGAGGGTAGACGCACTAAAAAGATCTCTGCATCATTTTTAATTTCATCTTTATAAATACCTCTAAACTCTGTGACTATACATTTCCAAAATCATGAATTCTGCACTGCCATAAAAGATGAAAAACTGACATGCTGTAGTCCTGTCCAAATGTTTTAGCTGTTATACTAGAGTTAAAATAGAGTTAAAAGATCCCACATGGCATTTAGAAGGTACTTTACTATTGGTGGTAACAAACTCAAGAGGTAGCTTCTATGATGAATCACCTTGACAAAAATGTCTAGAGTGGTTTCGTATATGTTTTTATAAACCACCTGACACAGTACACACTCTTTAACATAGACATCATATCTTGCCTGATCCTGCACGTCCCATAAATAAAACAGGAAAGATTAATTAATACATTTTCTTGCTTTACCGATTTTATGTGAAGAGTCAGTTTCAAAACATAGAGCTTTACAATCAGAGAGTTTTTGTCTTGGATAAGGAACCCACATATGTTTCAGCAGTAGATGGAGAGAGCGATCAGATCTACAAAAGAAAGCACTCTGGGTAATTTAACATGGAAGTTTTTCTTGACAAATTACACATATGGACGATTTGTACAGGAATAAAATCAGTGAGGGCAATTATCACAAATTACTGCATTTCCCTGTGTGATAGCAGCTCTGTGAAAAGCAGTAAGAGTTAGCTTACAGTACAGAGGGTGTGACAGAGGAGTCATTTCCCCTTGGATGACCAGCATACAGGAATCTGACAGCATAGGAAACAACAAGTAAAAGACATGATTGTAATAACAGAGTTTCTTAAAGTGAGTATATCAACTGTGTGAGGCTCAGATACATTAGGAGTTTCTCTGCAAATGTTGATGTTTCCACATTTCTACTTGCGGCTGTTTTTAGAAACATTTAGATTCGATTTTTCCGAAGATAAGGTCACATACTGGGTAATACCTTGCGTCAATTTTACAGTCCAAGCTGTTCTTGTCATTGGAGGTTACTAAACCTGTCTGGGAAAAATAAGCCAAACTGGATCGAGGAGGAGAAACTTGAGCCAAAAGAAAAAAGTCAATTCGACCTGAGAGTTTTGTCCGGTCTGAATCAGTGACAGACAGAAACAAGAGACAAGATGAAGTCTCTAGGATTTCTTTTTAAAGAAAAAAAAAACACTTTCCTGTCCTGAGAATGTTTGCACTGTTAATTTTTAGAATGTTTTCAAAAAATAAGAACAATCCAACATTTTAGGAGAAACACTTATTCACTTTAATTCGGAAAGTGAGATAAGAAGCTTGATATCAATTTCATAAACATGGAGCCTGAGGTGAGACAGTTGGCCTCGCTTAGCATAATGGGGATGCTATGTGAATGCTGGACCTTTTCTTGACTTCTGTATAAATTCTCTGTCTATAGAGCAGGTTGCAAGATTTGTTTGGTGAGACCAGGTTTTGTTTTTTGTCTTTGGTGCAGAACTTGGCAACCTCACTTTGACAACAAGAGTTCAGGAAGCTGCACATAGTCTGCAGACCAGTGGCGAAAATCCCATTTCATAGTTGGGGGGGATAATAAACAGTAAAATTTTAGAGAATAATTCCAGGGGGGGGGGACAAGGAAAAAAAGTTGTAGCCTGTCTTTTATACAGCATCTTTTACCGCAATTTGACGCTTTAATCTTCTCTCTATCTCTCCAACAGGCAGAGTGAATGTCTATACTTATGAGAAATGGCTTAATAACTAAACATTTCCTGCAATTAAACTGGTAAACTGGTTTATAAACAGTGTGCTGTGAGATCTGCCGCTGCGCACCTCACAACCGTGCGTAATAGTCGCGCGTAATGACCACTCCTCGGTTAAACTGCATGTCTTTAATGTTTGTCTCACTGACAGGTGGAGAGCCTACAGACAGGTAGCCATTAGCTACGAGCTGCTCCGCCACTGACTGCTCTTGTCCTGTCCTCTCCCTCATCTTTCTCTCCTGTCCTCTCTATCACTAAACTCTGAGCTTAATCATTAGCTTTTAGCTTAGCAGCACTCGTAATTGAGTAGGCTTTTGAACAATGCAGGAGAAATGTTGCAGACAGTTTATATTATCAGCCTGGGCCTGGGGCTTGTTGTAACAGTAAATAGGATGTGTTGTAACTTGTGTAAGTTAAACTGTGTCTGTGTGAGTGTAGGCTACATCTTACTCTGCGAGGCGCAATGTGGGCAGCGGGTCCAGCCACACGCTGCTACTGCTGCCAAGCAGCCCCACCCGTTGGAAAGAGTGTGGGATATACCACTACTAGGAATGAGAGGGGGGGACTAAATCTTTTAAGATTTGAATAGCACATTATTGCGTGATTATAATGAGCACCGCTTACATTGGGCTTTCAATAAATACCACTGCATTGTTCAAAAATTATTAATTGTGTCTCAAATTATTATAGGGATGACAGCTTTACTGAAGGGGGAGTAATGTCCCCCTGTCCCCCCCGGGATTTCCGCCCCTGCTGCAGACTGTTGTTAAACAGCACAAAACTACTACCTACTAACTACCTCTAAAAGCACAAAGTGGGTTTTTTTACATTTCTGTTTGTCACTGATACACTGGTTCATGGGTTAGCATTGTCTCATCACAGCAAGAGGGTTCCTGGTTCAAACCTGTGAGGAGTTTGCATGTTTCCCCCCGAGTCAGCATGGGTTTTTTTCCCAGGTACTCTGGCTTCCTCCCAATCCAAAGACATGAAGGCTAAGTTAATTGATGACTGTAATTTTGCCTGAAGTGTGAATGGTTGTCTGTCCATATGTGTCAGCCTCTCACCCAATGTCAGCTGGGATAGGCCCCAGCCACGGAGATTGGCACCATACAAGATACAACATATTATTAGTGAGCCTTAGATGTGTTGGTAGGTAAACTTTTGAACCTTGGACATTAAAAACCACTGAGCATGTTTTATAATCAGTCAGTGTAACTGCAAACATCATTTTAAACGTATTAAGTCTCGCAAAAAGTTACTAGTAGAACCTCTAAACTACAAACCTTGACTGAATAATACTTAACTACTTGCCTCCTCTGGTAAAAGTCCTCAGTGATGAAATGATTTATTTTCAGTCCAAAGCAAAGTGAAACACACAGAAGCAGGACCTGCAACAATGCTCCCAGAAAGCCCCAAAAAGGAGTCTGTGACAGGCTGAAAAGGTGAGGTGCACCATGTGACCATAATGAATCAGTGCTGAGTTTAAAAACAAGTTTATCTTTAGACTGTAAAAGCTTAATAACATAATGGCTATAGTGCAGGAAATTGTGTGTTCATATGATACTGCACACACAGAGCTTTTCAGCTGTGATATACAAAATGTAACTGATTTCAACACTGACGTTATGCCCAGAATAATTACCATCATGACTGAGCTCAATGGTACAGGACGAATAAATCACAAACATCTCATCACTCATGTTTCAAATCCAAACCCTAAAACTGTGGTGTAAGTTTCAGGCAGATTGAAGCATTAAGACAATTTGACCAAAAACCTTATTTGCCATCAGTAGTTTATCATTTCCTTTCTCTTCCTTTGACTGTCCATTAAAAAATGTATTTAAACAGCAGCCAACTGAAGAATGTCTCTGAGAAACATGATGTAGAGGCTGGATATCCTCTGAAGCTATTTTCATCATGGCATAAAATGTAAATGGGGTTAACCCAAGTTTTGTTTAAACCACAGAAAGCCATAGAGGGCTGCAAGAACGCCGTCCCAGGTCAGCAGAATTGTATCTGAGGTCTGTGGTTTGAGGTGGCCAAGGCCTGTGAACCTCAAACTGATTTACAGTCTTTCATGGAAAACACATTTGCTCAGCTGAGACGTTAATGAGGCTTCTGCTGTAAGTTCTTATCTCTTGCAGGGATTAGTTTATAGCTTACAGATTAGTGTTTCCGCTGAGTCACAGTCACTTACGTGGACAGATTCAGCAATGGAAACAGACAATCAAAACCAGAAACCATCATGAGAAAAAGACCCAAATAATTAGTCCTTCGTTGATTAAGTAACTAATCAACTAACAATTTACCAATCATCCCTGCTCCAGAGGAAATACTCTATCTGGATCTACCTAGTGAGCGCAAGAAACTTTGTGGAACTACTTGGTACACATGAAAAACTATTTGCAACTACTTGGAATGCACAAAAATCTATCTGGAAACACATCATGTTACCACATCATGAACTTTTGTGACTGTTGATATAGTGCATCGATAAGCATTATGTGTGTTTATGAGTGTAGTCATAAAGCATTATGAAGGCATTATAATTCACTATGAATGCCCTCATTATAAATCTGGTCTTCATAGAAAGTGTTACCCAAGAAACCTTGCTGAACTACTTAGAAGTCACAAGAAATACTACACTGAGTTTGTTAGATGGTTTCAATACATGAATATTTGATAATGATGCTGAACTGATGAAGTGTTTTTTCTTTTTATCTTGTTGTGTACCTTGTAGTGAGAGTAACAAACCATCCAGGTTATCTCTCCAATTTACTTATGTCATTATTTTTTAAAGTGATAGGTTTAGGATTAAGAATATTCTGGATAAACCTACACTGCAGAAGTAGTCTCTTTCTTGATAAACAGCTTGGTGTCCACAGTTTTTTAGGTTATAATGGTTTCCCCCTCTTATTTACAGCCAAACAAACACACCACAGGACAGATTCCTCTCAACTTTATACTCCTTCAGTGCAGCTCAACTGTTTCATGAGACAGAAAACAGCATGCCAAATGGATATCATAAAGTCGACAAACCTGTATACAGCAGTGATCTGGACTCAGTCTGAGCTGCAGTTTGATTAACTGCTCCCATTTGTTTCCAATCAGCCTCCTGACCGAGGAACGCCCTCGCTATCATCGTCCACATCGCCTCGTAAAACACATTATTATCAGCTCACGTCAGCGGAGTGGCTTTGACCTCACTCACTGTCTGTCATCTCTCAGCTTTTATCTGATTCTCCATTTCACTCTGCTTTTAGGACGACATGCTGTAAATCAAGCAGCTGTTCGTTCATGTCTCTGACTGTTACAGAAAAGCTTCTTCTTAGTAGTTTCAGATGTTTAATGTGCTGCTTCACCCTGATTGTGTTTGATCATATAAGGCATCACTGTGACATGTTGGGGTTTATAGTTAGGGGCTAAAATGTGAGAAGTCAGTTATGTACTGTATGTCTACTTGTAGACCTCCTAACTACAAATTATGCATTTGTCAAAATTATATGAACATTAAGCCCCTTTATTTGTACTACTGTTTTTTTTTTTTTTTTTTAGTATTGCAGGTGTTTAACGATTGTTCTGAGAAGTCTCCTAGGTGGTGTAATCAAGGAAAACTCCTCAGGCGTCACACAGACTGCAGCTTGAATTTAACACTGCTTATTCATCTTTCCTCCAGTCAGGAACCCAGCAGATAATATTCTGTGTTTAGATCCCTACAATAAGCAAAACATTTCCATAAGTTAGGACAAGAGACAGAGGGCTCTAGTTTCCCTGCGCAGCGCAGGGTGGCGAACCCCGCGCAGAGCTAGTTTTGAGCAGCGCAACCCGAGGCACGCTCAGTTTGGTAGTTTGGCAGACCGAGGTGTGTTGAGATGGGTGTGGCGGCGCAGCAGGGGGAGGTGTCGACAGATCCAGCTTGGCGCAGTGACAGTTTTGTGCCAAAAGGCTTCGCTGAACATGTGCTAAAAGCTCAGCAGCTGAAACCAGGTCAAGCGCAGCCGGTGTAAGTCAAACTTTGGCTGACCGGCGGACAGTGCGCACACGTCACCAAAACCTCACAGGCAGGTTTCCAGAATGTCAGGCACATTAACAATGCAATAAATACCCCCCCAAACCACTATGCAATGTAACTATCTGCAATCAGCACATAAATGTATCTCTATATCGACTGTCCCGTCACATCTGATGTCAGATCAAAGGGGATTGGCACCATTTGGCACGTTTGGCACACATAATGGAAACCCAACCTGATTTGATTAACACAGCTGCAAACTAATGACTTCACATCTCTCTCAGCCAACCACAAACAGCCACAGCATCAGATAGGGAGTATATATTCAGCATCTGTCATCTTAGAAAAGTCAAAAGAAAAGAAACAGAGTGAGACTGCGAGAGAGAAAGAGAGAGTGCACGTGCACGAGAGAAACAACATTGATTTACAATTGTGGTGACCTCCTCCCAGGCTACCTGAATTAGTTTGGGATCATGAGACATGTTTTAATGCAGTTTGAAATATTACATGATTGATGCTACACACATATGTTGGGGCAGCATGATGGTGCAATGGTTAGCATTGTCACCTCACTGGAAAAGGGCTCCTGGTTTGAACCAAGGGTGGGGGGGTTGAACCCCAGGGTGGGAGAGCCCGTCTATGTGGAGTTTGCATGTTCTCCCCAGGTCATTGTGGGTTTTCTCTGTGTACTTCGGCTTCCACCCATAGTCCAAAGACATGCAGGTTAATTGGTGGCCGTAGGAATGAATATAAGTGTGAATGAATGGTTATCTGTCTCTATGTGTCAGCCCTGTGATAGTCTGGCAACCTGTCCAGGGTGTACCCCGCCTCTCGTCCAGTGTCAGCTGGGATAGGCTCCAGCACAACTGCAACCCCAACAGGATAAGCGGTTACTGAAAATGAATAAAAAATGAATGTTGGAAGGTAACATTGTTAGGAGAAGTGATGCTCATAAACAGCAGGAAATAATCATTAACAAAACTAGGAAATTATTCAAATGATATCATAATCCCAAGACTGTGTAGTGGAGGTTATACTTAGCATCTGAACACATGGACTGAGTTTGGTTACAGTTTTCATTTATGAGTGTTAATGTGAAATTGAACTGAAAGGGAAATTTTGGTTTATTTCAACCTGTCTCCTATCGTCCTAAATTTGTTTCAAGTGACTAGTGACATAGAAATAATAGTTAGCATGTTAGCCGTTAGCCTAGATACAGCCGGGGCGCATAGTAGTGTCAGACCTGTTAAAACGTAAGTGAACGGGCAACCTTCAAGTGCAAAGTTAGTCCACTAAACAAGCTTTTTTTCCACAAAGACGGCCTGATATCGTTAGGATAAATGTCAGAGAACATATAGAAAACGACATGTAATCGTGTTGTCTTACCTTACCGGTGTGTTGCCATGTTTGTTTACCATCTAGCTCTGCTTTCCAAAGCGCGGCAGAAATATATCTCGCGAGCTCTAGATAAAGCCCAGCTGGATACTACTCCAGGTGGAGGTGTCTCGTCCTCGGTCACATCCAGACCTTGAAAATAAGGCTGAAACCGGTCCCATTCCTTGCAACAGAGGCATTCCTCTTCTGTGGGCACTGGGGCACAGCATTCACAGGTACACCACCAATCTCCAGAGCTACGCAGCCTTGTGGCAGCCATTCCTCCTCTCTCGCCCTCTACCTGTTGCGCCTCTCTCTCTCTCCTCCTCCATTCTTCAATTTCACGAAGCTCTTCATCAATGTATTCTGGCTTAAATAAATAAGGGCGGCCATCAAATTCTGCAAAATCAAATTCCTCCTCCACAAAGTCGAAGTCTGGCAAAAAGTCAGCCATTATTCTATAAATCTTTCATAAAATAAATGAATGAACTTTTCAGGCTACTGTCTGGTTCTGCCTTCCAGCTGTTGCTGCTTGTTCTCGCGAGATTTCAGCCGTGCTTTGGAAAGCAGAGCTAAATGGTAAACAAACATGGCAACACACCGGTAAGGTAAGACAACACGTTTACGTGTCATTTTCTATATGTTCTCTGACATTTATCCTAATGATATCAGGCGGTCTTTGTGGAAAAAAGCTTGTTTAGTGGACTAACTTTGCACTTGAAGGTTGCCCGTTCACTTACGTTTTAACAGGTCTGATACTACTATGCGCCCCGGCTGTATCTAGGCTAACGGCTAACATGCTAACTATTATTTTTATGTCACTAGTCACTTGAAACAAATTTAGGACGATAGGAGACAGGTTGAAATAAACCAAAATTTCCCTTTAAAGACAAATGTTAAAAAGCATATAAATTCAAAACAGACTGATGTATCAAAATTTCTTTGATAACTTTAGATCAGCTATGTCTGTAGATTCAAGATTCAAGATAATTGGACCATTTCTTTATTAAAGGGCCAGTGTGTAAAATGGGTTGAAAACAGTGACATCAGTGGACAAATTCTAGATTGCAGGGCTCACTCGCTCACCCCTCCCATCGGTTAAATGACGGCGGCCTCGTAGGGACAAAAAGCCTTGTGCACGAGTTTTTCAGGAGTAGGTCTATCTAGCGACAAGGTGAATATTTATTTAGAAATCTAAACCATGCTACAATATTGTAATGAATCCCTCACGAGCAGGAGATCAGAGGAGCGTTCGGGAAAAAGGCCAGTTTATTTGAGCACTCCAAAAACTCTGGTAACACTCCAGGGGGTAAAAGACTCCATCCCAAACTCTGACTCTTCTAGCGTAACACACACACACTCCATACACACATACTCGTTTACCATTTTGAGTGGGGACCCCCTCCCCTCTCTGCTCCACCAATCTCTAGCCCGCACACTGACTGACAGCGTAGCCGGTAAACAGAGCTCAGCTGTTTATTTAGCCAAGCAATATCTCCGGAAAATAGTAGCTGCAATGGACGACTTTGAACGCGATTTTGAAGAGTTTCTTGTAGCGGACACAGACCCAGAGCCATACCTGTTTGAGCCGGAGCATACAGATGAGGAACTTCATGTGTTTGATGCTGAGCGGGCGAGAAGAGAGGCTGAATGCACAGAATGGGATTCGGTGCTACTGCTACCATCGTTGGGGAGATATATGATAAGGAGGAAAAGCGCTGCAGACAGTGCATCACAAGGAGTGAAGCTGCATCTTCTTTCCTCGCAGATGACGGTTCGGGTTCATTCTCTCCTGTTGCGTGGTAAGTGTGGTCCATTCGCAAACTTTATAACTAAAAAAACTTTTCACTACTCTCTATCGACGAACTACAAACTCTCTCTGCTGTTTTGTCCTCCTTCTTCCTTCCTTCCGCTGTCTTCGTTGGTTCATTTATACACGCGAAATGCGTTCTCTGGCTGGCTGGATTGTCCGCTCGGTCTGCCGTACATACATGGTGGCGCAAGATGGCGACCTCTCTAAAGCAAGGCTCTTGCTATATATATACAGTACAGGCCAAAAGTTTGGACACACCTTCTCATTCAATGCGTTTTCTTTATTTTCATGACTATTTACATTGTAGATTCTCACTGAAGGCATCAAAACTATGAATGAACACATGTGGAGTTATGTACTTAACAAAAAAAAAAAAAAAAAAAAAAAACTGAAAACATGTTTTATATTCTAGTTTCTTCAAAATAGCCACTCTTTGCTCTAATTACTGCTTTGCACACTCTTGGCATTCTCTCCATGAGCTTCAAGAGGTAGTCACCTAAAATGGTTTCCACTTCACAGGTGTGCCTTATCAGGGTTAATTAGTGGAATTTCTTGCTTTATCAATGGGGTTGGGACCATCAGTTGTGTTGTGCAGAAGTCAGGTTAATACACAGCCGACAGCCCTATTGGACAACTGTTAAAATTCATATTATGGCAAGAACCAATCAGCTAACTAAAGAAAAACGAGTGGCCATCATTACTTTAAGAAATGAAGGTCAGTCAGTCCGGAAAATTGCAAAAACTTTAAATGTGTCCCCAAGTGGAGTCGCAAAAACCATCAAGCGCTACAACGAAACCCGCACACATGAGGACCGACCCAGGAAAGGAAGACCAAGAGTCACCTCTGCTTCTGAGGATAAGTTCATCCGAGTCACCAGCCTCAGAAATCGCAAGTTAACAGCAGCTCAGATCAGAGAGCAGATGAATGCCACATAGAGTTCTAGCAGCAGACCCATCTCTAGAACAACTGTTAAGAGGAGACTGCGCGAATCAGGCCTTCATGGTCAAATAGCTGCTAGGAAACCACTGCTAAGGAGAGGCAACAAGCAGAAGAGATTTGTTTGGGCCAAGAAACACAAGGAATGGACATTAGACCAGTGGAACTCTGTGCTTTGGTCTGATGAGTCCAAATTTGAGATCTTTGGTTCCAACCGTGTCTTTGTGAGACGCAGAAAAGGTGAACGGATGGATTCCACATGCCTGGTTCCCACCGTGAAGCATGGAGGAGGAGGTGTGATGGTGTGGGGGTGTTTTGCTGGTGACACTGTTGGGGATTTATTCAAAATTGAAGGCACACTGAACCAGCATGGCTACCACAGCATCCTGCAGCGACATGCCATCCCA
Source organism: Epinephelus fuscoguttatus (assembly GCF_011397635.1). NCBI lineage: Eukaryota > Metazoa > Chordata > Actinopteri > Perciformes > Serranidae > Epinephelus > Epinephelus fuscoguttatus. Next base: position 3,812,704 of record NC_064772.1, on the reverse strand, counting down.
TCCGGTTTGCGTTTAGTTGGACGATCATTTATTTTTCAACAGGACAATGACCCCAAACACACCTCCAGGCTGTGTAAGGGCTATTTGACCAAGAAGGAGAGTGATGGAGTGCTGCGGCAGATGACCTGGCCTCCACAGTCACCGGACCTGAACCCAATCGAGATGGTTTGGGGTGAGCTGGACCGCAGAGTGAAGGCAAAGGGGCCAACAAGTGCTAAACACCTCTGGGAACTCCTTCAAGACTGTTGGAAAAACCATTTCAGGTGACTACCTCTTGAAGCTCATGGAGAGAATGCCAAGAGTGTGCAAAGCAGTAATCAGAGCTAAGGGTGGCTATTTTGAAGAAACTAGAATATAAAACATGTTTTCAGTTATTTCACCTTTTTTTGTTAAGTACATAACTCCACATGTGTTCATTCATAGTTTTGATGCCTTCAGTGAGAATCTACAATGTAAATAGTCATGAAAATAAAGAAAACGCATTGAATGAGATGGTGTGTCCAAACTTTTGGCCTGTACTGTATATATAAAAACATAATTATAAGGCTACAAAAAACAAACAAAATTTATTTTATAGTGATTATACACTTATATAAACATATTAATGGGTAGAATATTCAGATTCAGATTCAGATTGACAATAAACCATGCCAAATATTACACACTGGCCCTTTAAAAACTTACGCAGCGAGTGTTCAGGCAGGAACCCCGGTCTCCCGTGTGCCAGGTGAGCGAGTTACCAGGACTAACAGGGCAGGCAGGCTTGAGGACAGTGAGAAGTCGCTGAGAGCCGGTGAACAGACAGCGATGCAGATGAAACCAGCAGGGGTAGACAGATGGATTGTCGAGAGCAGGCAGAGCATTGAAGAACCGGCAGGATAGGGAAAACAGGAGCGGTGAATCGCCACACAGCCAACAACAGACGGAGACCAGAAAACTCACAGGCAAAACCCATAGTCAGGAACAGAAGGCTGTAGCATTTACCGGGGCAGAGATGAGAAGAGAAGATCAGAGGCAAGCTGAGTCGATACCGAGAAGTCAGTCCAAAGAAGACTGTGGGAAGGTCAGGCATAATGCAAAGACGATCTGGCAATGAGTGAGTGAGAGGCCGTTTACACGTGGCCGGCTATTTTCATAAACGGACATTTCACCGTCTCCATTTTCAAAAAGATCTTTGTTTACACTTACCCATGTATATATACACAAGAGCATACCAAACCTGTAGGTGGCAGTGTAACGCGAAGCTCAAGCCTTCCATGTATCCATTGTCACCATAGCAACATAGGTCGCACTTTTGACACAGGCGCAAGTTCGGGCGCATACTGTGACGTCGACTGCCTATAACTCTGTTTGTCTCCGTTTATCTCAGTTTACATGCAAACGTGCAACCGGAGTTTTCCAAAATCTCCACTCTGGCCGGAGTTTTTAGAAAGACTCGTTTTCAGGGAAGAAATCTCCGTTTGCGTGTAAACGAAGAGCACAAACGAATGAAGATGTCTCCGTTTATCAAAATCACTGTGTACATGTAAACGGCCTCTGAATCTGTGAGGTTATATACAGGGCTGATTGGTGATGTGGAGCAGCTGGGAAGACCAGGTGGGAGTGATGAGACTGATTAGGAGGTGTGGCTGGTAGGTGAGTGAGGAGGAGTCAGGGTGAGTGGAAGTTTCCTAGAGCAGCAGGTAACAGGCATGGTAGATCATGACATTTACTTTAAATCACGATCAATAAACTAAACATTACTGACTTAAGAAATATCACAAAAGTAGAGTTTATGTACATATAGGTGAGTGTCACAGTTCTGTATTCCTGTTCACCTGCTCTTTTCTGCATGCCCAGTTACAGAGCCCCCAGTCAGCAGTTTACCATTCACCTTCATTACTCAAAGCCAGTACATATACCCTAGCCTCACAGACACTCGTGCAAGAATCTCCAGTGCTTTATTCCTGTTACATCCCTGTCTGAGGTCTAGGGGATGGGGGGAGTAACACCATGAAATAGAGGGATCTTTCAAAAGAGGGAAAAGGCAGCCGGTTTGGGGAAGTTTATTTACAACCAAAATGTGAAGAAAGGACCACCAACGAAAAACAAGCTCCAAAAGGGAACTGGATCGCCTGTAGCAGGGAAACACATAGAACAGATTAATCACAGCCAACTAAATATCACAGCACCAAGCCAAACTCTCAATCATTACCCACGTCTGAATGACACTACTCTGTCGCAGTCTCTTGGCCCACTGGCAGCAGCACTACTCCTCCTCCATTCATATATATCCTCACTGATGAGGATTGATGAGATCAGCTGTACGCTGGAAAAAAGACAGGGAAAAACACAAAACACAGGGCGGGCCCCAAATGCACAGGCACATAACAATTCCAGATTGATTTCCCATAGCTGACCCTGCCTGCCTCTGACCTGACTGTGTCATCTGATTCCCGGTAAATGCACCAGCCTCCTGTCCCTGACCTCGAAACCTTTTTCTGTGTCCTTGATTCCTGTTTGCCTGTGCCTGCTTGCCATAACTGTCTGAAGACAGTGCTACAGTGTAAGCGTTTCAGTCAGCTTACCTGTGGTTTCCTGCAGGCAAGAGATTTTCGCCCTGTTACCACACTCGCCATTGTGTGTGCACCCTGTGAGTTACCTGGTGGCTTCTTGACCCTTTGCCTGGCCTCAACTGGCCTGAGTGCTGTACTGTACTGTGTGCTGTTCACTTGCACTGCCCTGTACCTGCTGAGCCATGACAGTAAATGTCATTACCAACTGTTCCTAGTTTCTCAGTCCCTCCAGGATCTTGCAGCAAATAAACCTTGAATATGCGGCCCAAAACCCTTGAATTTGCGGCCAATTTTGTCAAAAATTGTAATAAAAATTGCAGCATTTTTATGTCATTTTTGTGGGAAATTGCAACAAATTACAAAAATTGCAACAAATGACAAAAGGAGATTTTTTTTGTTGTTGATTTTTTTAAACTACTACCTCCAAAAAAATAAGGCATGTAATTGCTTGCCATGACAGTCATACTGAATATTATAAAAATAGTTGCAAATGTTTTTTTATAGTTCTCTTCTTTAGTTTTAAATATAGATATTGTATGCATTTAATCAGTGCAAATTCTTATGTCAATACAGAGTGTTTCTCCATACTGCAATGCCATTAGAGCGATTTGATCACTCCTCTGATGACGTTTCAAATGACGCTGCATGAGCGATGACTTCCGAAAAGTCATGGGAATATTGAAAAATTTGAAAAAATTGCAAGCCCCTGCAAATATTGCGGATTTTTGTTGAATTTGCGATAATTATTATTGATTTTCTGGAGGGACTAGTTTCTGGTGGTAAATGGACCTGCATTTGCGCCTTTCTAGTCATCTAGTGACCACTCAAAGCGCTTTTTACACTATAAGTCACACACACACACACACACACACACACACACACACACACACACACACACACACACACACACACACAGCTGAGGCTACCATACAAGGTGCCACCTGCTACTCAGTTTTAACACACTCACACACCGATGGAACAGCCATCTGGAGCAATTTGGGGTTCAGTATCTTGCTCAAGGATACTTTGACATGCAGCCTGGAGGAGCCCGGGATTGAACCGCTGATCTTTTGATTGGCGGACGACCTGCTCTACCTCTGAGCCACAGCCGCCCACAATGTGTGCTGCAATGGGGGCCTAAAACCACCATTACAGCCAGATCACACAGAAAGCTCTGCAGATAATGTGAAACATCTTTTACTGCTATAATTATGAACCCCAGTGCCAGTACCCTTTTTATCACTAGTTTTGGAATGGAGTAGATTTACACCTGAATTTGCCTTGTGCCTTACTGTGTGCTTAAACTCGACACTGATTTGCCGTGAATGGCTGTGATGTGTGCACACCGGGAACTTGTGTCTGCATAATTATGAACAGCTGTGATTTGACTGCACCCAACCTCTTCTCTGTATCAGGGTGAGGCTATGCTGTTATGTCGATTGACTGTTAATTGAAAGACAGGTGCAGACAAAGGGAGCGGGAACAAACCCACAAAGACTCAGACCAGCAGTGGTCAGGGGTGAAGCAGCACAGTTTGGGGAGCGGAGGAGAGAAAACTATGCACAAGACAAATGCCTAACTGGGTGGTGTGGCTCTCCACGATGAACTTTGCTGACGATCGGAGTGGAATCTATAGGAGGGAGCAGCCGGTGTGAGAGGAAGGACTGGTGAAGAGACATAGAACCTGACTCAACGCATGACGAGAGTTAAGTAAAGGGACGTACCAACTCGTTCCTTCATTTTGTGTGCGTAGGCCACACCGGTGTGTGTATATGACTAAGCGGCTGCCCTGTGTTTTTTCCAGCAGTGTTGCTGTGTGGACCGGAGCTGCAGGAGAAGGGGAGTGTAATGCTGCGCATGATCTGAGTTAGGTAAAGGAACATATGCACTCTCACTCATTTTGTGTGCGTAGACCATACCATACCTTCTTGCCAGTGCCAACGTCGCGTGGACCTGAGCTGGGGGGATGTGGAGTTGCCTGTGATGCTGCGCATGAACAGAGATTATGTTGGTTTCGCTTTGACTGGGGAGCTGCGCTGAGGCAAGGGCTGCAGCAGGCAACCGTGGAGCCGCTATTAAAGCCCCTCCTTTTCCCTGTTTTTGTTTTGCTGCTGCCGTTGTAGGTACAAGATCGGTGCGGCCTGACAGAACGGCTCGGGGGTCTGCGAGTGCCTGTGATGTCACACAATATGATTGGTTGTAGCATGATCCAAGGGAGAAATTAACATTAAACATTAGATATTTAATGCTGGTAACTCCCCCTGCACCTCACATTTGAGTGACATACACTTAATACAAATAAAGATTTTAACGAAAGATGTATTCACACACTAATCTAGCTAAAGATTTATCTTCTGTAGGATCTTCCCTCTTGCACACACAGATGACCTTATCCATTTCAGAGTAAAAGACACTAGGGGAGGAATTGCCATTGAACTGTTAACAGAAAACACAAAGGTACAACATAGTATGAATAAACAATTAAAGCAAACATTAGAGAATATTAACCTAAATGTTTGCAGTCAAATTAGTAGTGTTTGTTTTATGAGCACAACTGTGCTAAAAGAAAAAAAAAGAAAAAACACCTTACCTGCGCTTTCACATGATGATGTTTTGACTGTGACAAAATAGACAAATAAATAATAGTACAAAACTGATATTAAAACGTTGAGTAAACAGTGACTGTGACAAAATATCTGCAGCATGTTAATGGTCTCTATTGGATGATTTTCTTAGAAATGACCAAAACTAAAATCTGCCTGATAGAAAGGAGATCAACCTTTAAACTGATGATGTTAATGTTAAGTATCTGATTTGTATTTGTATCTTAAGGTCTTAATCATGATCATAATGTCTCTGTATGTGTCCCCACTGAACCTCACAAATCAGACCTTCAGTCTTGTCCTCAGCCAGCTTCAGCCCTCAGTTATACTTGTTCACTGTGCTGATACAAAGTGCTGCAGTACATCCTCCTTGTTTCTAGGAAGTCGCTGCAAACTGTCGCCAGCTTACGTCAATCTCCAACAAAGTAACAGTCGGACTCTTCGAGGTGGTACCATAAGTTTGACTGTGGACAAAGTTACAGAGTTATTGCAATTCCAACACAAGGACACGCATGTTTCTACAGAGAAGCTGGTTTAACATTAAGGAAACCTCACAAATAATTTAATACTAATATAATTCTCTACAACTATTCACAACCACATGGATCTTATCCACTCAATCGCCAGGTTTCAAGTATGTCTTGTTGTGCTCTTGCTTTATTTTGTATTTCATTGGACTACTGTCGTTGTCTGCTTGTTGTAGTTTGTAACTTTTGTTTAGAAAAGTGTTCAATATTAAAGTTTATCACTGTTATTTTCTACAACTATATCTTCATCTGGTACTGTCCAGCTCTTGTCATGAAATATCACTGTTCCACTTTGCTAATGCAAAAATTCACATCTGTGAGACCAGTCTGGCAGACTAAGGGTCTATCATGCCAACAACATAAAATATAGTCCATATCAAATTCCAAATGCCAATGGTTCTAAACATCACACTAAAATTTCTAAGGTCAAAAAGTGGAAAAAGTGCTTTTAGTTTAATCACAAAAAAGGTTAAAATTAAGTTAATTCAGTTATTTCAAGATCAAAGGGATGGGCTTTGTATGCTGCAATAAAATATTTTTTTTGGGTGATTGGATTCTTCACATGCAAGAAGTGCAACCAGTCATGGAATGTAATTAAGTACTTTTAAAGCTTTTTCACACCAAGCACACAAATTCATAAAAACTGATATTTTGGGTTTTTTATGAATGCTTGCACACCCCTGCATAGCATTCATGTGGGAAAAAATATTTGGATGGACCTCAATGTCAGCGTATTTCAGCCTGAATAAATATATTGTTTGACGAATGAAAACCTTGACTCAAACTGATACCTCAAGGTCCACTGAGCTACTGCAAATATTCAGACCTGGCTAAGTTTGGCTCTTCATAGATCTAACAAGCAAAACAAAACCTGTCTGGGTGGACTAGGGGTCGTTCATGCCAACAATTAATCCAGATAACCTAATTCAGTCCATTAAACAGTGCTATTTTTCTCTAAAAATCACACTGAAACTTCGAAAGTCAAGTGGTAAGTAAAAGTAAAAATATTCAATTCAATTTATTTCGGATAGCCCCTTGAGATGCAGCATCTCGTTTTTGAGGGGGTCCCAACACAGATACAAGAAAATAACACAAAACATACATTACAATAATACACAACAGACACACATACTGTTCTCTCCCTTCCACAGCCCCCATGCACCCACCCACCCCATCACAAACTCTCAAATGATAGATTACAGTCAGTCATTAAGAAACCAAGAACAATGCACTATATATACACACATTATATATATATGTATATATATATATATATATATATATATATATATATATATATATACACACACACACACACACACGGACAACATCAGCATAATCAAGTATACGAAGTATCAGTTGAAAAATGATTCTTTTCCTGAATTGAAATGTACAGTTGACTAATCGGTAGAGAGAACACAGACAGCTGTAAATTCTTTTGCAAATATAATCAATACTATGTGGTTTAAAAGTGAGCTCAGGGTCCATCCAAAGTCCAAGGTATTTAAATACATTAACTCTCTGTAGGGGAGTTCCATCACTAAAATTAATAAGCAACTCTGGTGAGTGTGATGAACCATATTTTGTACCAAACACCATAGAACATGATTTTTTCATATTAAGAACAAGCCTGCTGTGGTTAAATCAGTGTTGGACAATATTAAAATCTAGCTGTAAATTAGACTGGATTTGTGATATATCAGGATTGGAATAGTAAATAACAGTGTCGTTAGCATAAAGATGAACATGACAGGTTGAGCACAGTTGAGGTAAGTCATTAATAAAAATGGAAAAAAGAAGTGGACCTAAAATAGAACCATGTGGAACACCCGTATCAACCATCATTTGACTAGACTGACAACCATTAACATAAACATATTGATGCCTATTGTGAAGATAACAGTTGAACCAAAGGACAGCATTCCGATTCTGACCAGTATGATGGAGTTTGTCAAGAAGAAGATAATGGTCAACCATATCAAAGGCTTTTGTGAGATCGATGAAAATTGCACCTGTAAGATGGCCAGTGTCAAGCGCTGAAAACAAGTCACTTGTGAGTTTTAGAAGAGCTGTAGTCGTGGAGAAATTAGGTCGGAAGCCAGATTGGGATGGGGATAAAATATATGCTTGAACACAATGAGATAATTGATGGAAAATGAGTTTTTCAAAATTTTTTGCAGTTATAGAAATTATAGATATATAATTATTTACATCTGTTGGGTCTCCATCTTTGAAAAGAGGAACAACTCAAGCACACTTCCATATAGAGGGAATACAATGTGTGGACACAGAGAGATTAAATAAATCAGCCAAAGGATACATCAGTATGTGAGCAGTGAGTTTCACAAATTTTGCTTCCAGACCATCTGGACCAGCACTGCAGCTCTCTTTCAATTCACAAATGGCATTATAAACATTAAGAGGCATCATTTTCCTGAATGAAAACAAGCTATTAGGAGGAGGGGGAATGACATGTCCAACCATAGTATAAAGGGTAGTATGCAGTGTATGAGAGGCAGATGAGAAATACTCATTGAAAGCATTAGAAATGAGAGAAGAATCAGAGATAGTATTATTATTGATATGAAGCTGATTGAGTTATTTATTATTATTGTTATTTTTGTGAAGAATATTGTTCAGATGACTCATAATTGTCGAGGGTTGTGGAAATTGTGAGAAAAGCTATCATTGTAGAAATTCGATTCAGCATTCCTTAACCCGTAACCCGTAACCCTAACCCATTCCTTGATTTGGTTTTACATTGGTTCCTTAAAAATCTATTTGTTTCCCAGTCATTGGATTGTTTGGATGATCGATATTTGGCCCGAGCCATACCTCTCTCCTTGAAGAGGCTTTAATCGGAGATGATCCAGGGTAAATGTGAACCTTTAACTCTAATGGTTGCTTATGGGAGCATGTTTATTTATTACATTAGCCACTTCACAACAGATGAAGTCCAAGCCTCATCAACATAGGGAATTAATTGAAATCTGTCCCAATTAATATTGATTAGATCATGAATGAAGAAGTCTATCTTCATCTTTTTACACTGCCTAAATTCAATGTACTGAGGGGAGACTGAAGACTTTTAATTTTCCAGACACAATATATAAAACAATGATCACTGAAGCAGTCAGACATTACACCAGATTTAATTATCCTTTCAGGATTTGTAACGAGTATCCAATCTGTTAAAGATGAAGACCGAGAATCAACTCTAGTAGGTTCACTGGGTGAGATTTGCACCATGAAATAAATGCCTATCATTTGTAGAGGAACGGCAAAGATGCTATTGAAATCACCCAAAAAGAATCAATTCATTATGTTTCTCAAAGGAGTTAATAGTTGACAAAATGCACTTGGTAGAGTCAGCTGGGGCTGAGGGAGGTCTGTATATATTACCAAAAGTTAATGTTTTGTTTTCATGAAAGATAATACTGGTAAAAAGACATTCGAAATTAACTGGTTCTGAATCCCTTCTCAAAACAGACAATGGAAAGTCAGACATATTCACACATGGTTCCTCCACCACACTCAATTTGTCAAGAACACCACCAGCACGAGCGCCAGCACGCGTCACTACACATGCTGGAAACTTGCGTTCATACTCATCTGATCCATCACTAGCAGCAGAGACCGGATTAACCACCAGAAGTGGAGGATCATCAGGCCACACGCGTCCACCAGCCAGCCCATTCCCAAGAATGAGATGTACTCCACTCACTGGCAACGCCGTGCGCACACCAAGGGACACCTCCCCCTGCACCAAATCTGAAAAGAGATGAAGTCTGTGAAGTGGAGCAGACAAAACAACCAATCCCATTCCTAGAACTTGCACTGAATCTCCAGTATCAGTCTCCTCTGACAAAGGGAGAACAGACGCCAGGATGAATGAATCCAATGCATCAGAGTCTCTCAGGATTGTAACAGGGACCTTCTTACTGGATCCTGACAGGAACACATACCCACTTGATACAAAAGGCAAATAAGCCTCATCAACAGGAACCTCCTCATGCACGTCAGGAGAAAGTATGTCTGAGGTAACACTCACTGCCAAAGCAGCAAATGCAGCAGGCTTCACACTCATTTGTTTGTTTAGTTTCTGTAGAGCATAGCAGTCTGCTTTCACATGCCCCTTTTTATGACAGAAATGACATGTTGCATGACATGTCATTTCTGTCATAAAAAGGGGCATGCCCAGGAGCACTATCCCTACGCACACTTCCCCAACCACTTTGGTGTCAAGTCATATTGATCGGCTAATGCAGCTGCCTCACCAACTGTTTTCACCTCTTGCTCTGTTATATATGCAGCAATACGGTTAGGAACAGCATTTTTAAATTGTTCCAAAACCACAAGATCACACAAATCTTCAAAGATTTCAACCCCAGAGGCAGTCCGCCAACGGCTAAAAGCATTCACTAAATCCTGTGAAAACTCAAGGTAGGACTGTTTATCCTCCTTTCTACCCTTCCTAAATCGCTGGCGATAAGCCTCAGGAACCATCTCATAGGCAGGGGTTAAAGCAAGAAAAAATGTTGTGCCTGAAATGTGGAGCACGGAAGATTTGTGTGCCTGAAATCTGAAATCTTTTCCGGAGCAGGGGGCTTGGTGTTGCAGTCACAAAATGAAGAAATAGAAATGTAAGTGTTGCAAAGGAACGTGTTGATTATCAAAACGAACAAAAAGATTTTAGCTTTAGTCATTACTTTTCAGATTAAACTTTTATAGCATAATGAGTTTATTAATAAAGATTAAACTTTCAGTGGTTACCAGACTGTTTGACTTAGAGCTCCTACATCTCTTTTTTGCCTTGGTGCTATTTATTTTTAGAAGCTAAATCACTTAGGCTGTTTGCAAAATTGTATCGCGCTGATGTGAATTAAACAGGCGGTTACGTCGAAATTTCACCTCTGGGCAAGCATGTCATCATTGAAATGGATCACATAATGTTGTGTTGGTGACTTTAAAACTTCAGCATAGAGGATTTTTATTGCAACTTTTGTTTCTGTCTGGTTTCTCTTACCTTACCTTCAAAATTACCGCTGGCTTACCAGAGCCTCTCCCGCTCAGTCTGTGCTCTGTGTCTCAATGTGACATGATGTGAAAGCATGCACAGGCGTCAGTGTTGATTGGCTATCACTTGTGCCGTGTAACCAATCAGAGGGGGCTGTAGGCGGGACATTGTTACAAAGCCCAGTGCAGTGGGGACTGCAGGCAGGGAGGGAGACAGCTGTATCAGAGCCAAAGGAGCGAGTTTTAAAATACATTTATTTGATTGGTTATCAATGAAAAAATGTCTGATGCTGATTATGCTAAATAGTAGGTTGTGTTTACTCACACACTGTGCGCCTAAATCATTTTCCCGGTTTGCACATATATATATTTTTAGGGACAAATGCGAGTGAAATGCTCGCACTGCAGAGCACTTCTGCCTGTGCCGGACAGAAACTTCACCACGCCGGAAATCTGGCGCTGTGCCGAAGAACTTTAACCCCCGCATAGGCCCTAAGATTGGCAGCTTTCACTGACCATAACACAAACTGTCGAATATGCCTCCTGTGCCTTCCCAGTCAACACACATTGCAACATGGTTGTGCGATCAACATCAGGTCAGGCCCTAGCATCAGCCACTCTTTCAAACAAAGAAAAAAATGTCTCAGGGTCCCTCCCATTGAACTTTGGAACAAGCCGCAGTTTACCAACAAGATCAAAATGTGAAGAGGAGTGAACACCTGAAGAAACATTACCTCCAACAAGCCCCTGAACAGCTTCCAGGCTCAACTTACCCTCTCTGATCAAACTTAATTTCTCAAGCTCCAAATAGATCTTGGCTTGCTCTGTGGCAGCAACTTTTTCAATTCTTTTTCAATTTTTCTCTGTCAACTTCAGATCTCTTTGTCTGAGACTTTTCAACTTCAACCCTATGCTTCAACTTCTCATGCTCCATTTGTAACAGCAGCAACTCCTTCTGCTGTTCAAAGGACAAACAAGTGCCCTGAGGTACTAGTGAAGAAGAACCAGCAGCCTCCGCAACACCACCCATTTTACCAGGCAAAATCTCCATCTCATACAAGTTAGCCTTTAAAATAGACTTAACTGTATCCTTGAGTCTTTTGTCACTAATGTCAACACTGTAGTAGTCTGTAATTTTTAAGAGTTGCTCTTTTGTGCAGCTGTCCAAAAACTCCTCCGATGGAGTCTAAAAAAAAAACTTCAAATTGAGCCATTTTACCAACCTAGCCCAAAGGAGAGTAATATCAACACACTGGCTGTAACAAAGGCAAACAGGAGCGTCCTCTCTATCTGCCTAACCAAAACTAAAGTAACTCACCCCTAGTCTTCATGTGGTTAGTTGCGGCGGGTATTTATACACTTATGACCACTGGTATGAAGAAGCAACCAGAATCTGGCAAACCCCCCACAGCCATGGACATGCTCCCGAGACAAAGTCTCCGACCGCATTCACCCCAACACTACCAAAAAACAAAAAATCCAGCAAAGCTCAAAGGAGCAATGCTGCTATGCCTACCAGGGGAAAACAGCTTTAGCTTCAACACAATTACACACCAGCATGTCAATACTCACCTTCCTTTGGACAACCTGGGGCCTGTATCACGAAGCGAGATCAACCTTTCCTGGGTTACCCAGACCTATCCTGGGTTGACTAACCCTAACAATGGCAATCAGGATAATCTGTATCACGACGCTGGATATCAACTTGGAAACTCAACCCAGAGTTGCTTTATCAAGAGCTGTGAATGCGCACGCAGCGGACAAATCACAATCATGAGAGAAGCGCAGCGTCACTGAGCATCACTAAGCACCGTATGTGAGGGGAAAAAAAGTATTTCTCGTGAGGATCAGAGATTAATTCTACTAAAATATGAGGAGGAGAAAAGCAACATTACAGAAAAGGCCAACACCGTGGCAGCTGCAGGAGGAGGAAACATGCGTGGCAACGCATAACGGGATGAATAATGTTTAGTTTTAGTTCAGTTTATTTGCACATAATGTTAAAAACAGACAGTATAAAATTTACAAGATTAAAAAAAGAAAAGTGCCGGAGAGGTTAGAAGCCACTAAAAGCTTATCAAAGAAATTCCCCTGTCAAAACATCAATGAAATCACATAATAGAGAAGAAAAAACCGGGTAAGGAAAGAAGAAATAGAGGAGGAGAGAGGGAAAAATCAAGACAACACAAGGTAGCAAATAAAATGATGTGTAGGTTAAATCACTCACCACTGGTTCAAGTAGCTACAGTACCTGTACCTGTACATCTGACACTGATCACACCCTTGAATCCCATGAAATCAATGCTGTGCAGATGAATTACGTGTATTACAATTATCGTCTAACATCACTGCGTCTGATAAGTTGGTCTTCTTTGTCATAACGTTATATATGCTACAATAAAGCTTAAAGCTGACGCCACAATTAAATCATATCAACACCAAATTGATAGTCTGAATAAAATCATCCTGATATTGAGCTGTGTTAGAAATTAACAGCTGCGCAAAAATATACATAGTCTCCCTCTTTAAAAAACAAAAAGGAAAATCCCTCAAACACCATGAAGTGTAGACATGATAGGCTACTTTCCACATTTCCAGCAGCAAAGTTGTCAATTAGGCCCATTATCTTTAACAGGGATCATTTCCTCCAACAAAACAAAATGTTGGCACTAATTAATGGTGCTATTAAGTGTCTACAAATGATCAGTTTCTTTCTTATGAAGGGGTGGGATGACATTTCGACTTCTTTCCACTCCTTTTTGAACAATCTTTTCATTGTTGGTTATTGTTGCTTTCTTTTCTTTTTTTAATGTTCAAAATAAACTTTCAAATCAAAATCAATCAAATTAATTACTTCCTGTCATGACTGGGCTGCATTCTTCCGAACAGCTGATTGGCCAGGGGATGGTGCTTTTTATAGGATCAGATTCAACCCTGAACTTACCCTGCTCCGGAGCAGGATAGCCGTTCAGAGTAAGTTACCATGGTGATCTACCCCGATAAGAACTGAACCGGCTTTGTGAGACCGAAAACCCAGGGTTAACCCTGAAGTTACCTCGCTGAGACATTAATCCTGCTTCATGATACAGGCCCCAGGTCTTCAAATCTACACGCTCACCATGCTCTTCTGCATGTTCAAAGAAACAAAGACAAATCAACTCACCCAGGTGTTACCTCTCAAGGCAGCCCTGCAAAACTGCCTGGGAAACTCCATCAATCAATTGCACCTGGAGGCCTTCAACGCAGAAGACAACAGCTGATTAGATGATCACAAACAAAACATCTAACCCAAACTTTGATGAGCCCCCAATTTGTCACGGCTGGCTGACAAAATGATGGGAGATGACACGAGAAATTAAAGCAAGTAGATCATAATTTATTTTAACTAACCCAAATCCAACATATCAAAGAATGGTATGAGGTGTGGCAGTCAGTAAATCAGTAATGTTAGTGTGTATGCATGCTTGTCAAATTAGTGAGTGGTAAAAATAAGCAAAGTAAGGAGTGTGGAGAGAAGAGAGCAGAGTTCCCCTTTTGTCCTCTCTCTCCCTCTGTTCGCAGAGCAAATGAGATGTGCTCCTATAGTGCCCGTGAGTAACGATGGACACAATGCCTCCTGCTGGGAATCTGTAATACAGAAAGAAAGAGACACCACCAGCCCAACAGCCACAAAAGGCATGGCCGTCACACAGTGCTTGATCACATTAAAGTACAAGCCTAAAGGCACCCAAAATGCACAGAGGACAGATTGTGATCCAGTTGGCCAAACCCCCTCCAGAGTTGTCAGAGTACACATTCTGACAACACTGAACACAGTGGAAATTCATTTTCAATCCACATACGACTGTGTGGGTGGAAAAAAATCGATGCAACCATTCTAAAGTAGTGAGGTAGCAGCCATTAGCTGGTTAGCGAGATAAGCTACTAGCAAGAAATATTATGTGTTATGGATATTTAAGACACTCAGATGTAGTTGAGACAAATGTCTGCTTCAGTCAGCAAGCTGGAAAATGAAGCCAACACTAAAGTGCCAAAAAGTACAGTTGTAGAGAAAAGAGATGCTATCTTGCCTGGTCAACCCATTCTCATTCCAAAGTTGTCAAATACTGCACTTTGTTAGTGATTTCGGCATCAGACACCAATGCTAAAAGCCACCTTTTGCGGCAGTATGATATACTACCGGGCAGCATCAGTTTGTAATATGGCCAGAGGGAACCTTTCACAGTGTTATGATACACCACTGGCTGGCTGGCTGGCATCTGTTGCAGAAGTTTGATACACAGATAGCGTCAGTTCATGACACAGGTGGACAGCACCTGTCACAGCGGTATGACACACTGCTGGAAGGCGGTGTTCGCTTCCCTATGAATGTAGAGCCAAACCATAATGTTTTTTTACAAAACCTAACCATGTGCTTTTGCTGATATCCCTGCGTTGGCTGCAACGTCCAAAAATGTCAACGGCAGATGCATGAGGATACCTAGAACGTAATATGTAGACAAAGTGGTGTTGTGTGACGACTTGCGATGAGAAGCGATGTTGGCCTGGTGCTAACAGTAAAAAAAAAGTTTTTAGTTTGCGGGTTTACTTCGCTGGTATGTGGCCCACTGAATATGTGCTGTAGTGTTTGTCCCAATGGCCCTGCTCATGAGGTCTCCACCCTCTCGTCCAAGTATGGTCACTTCTGGCTCCAAAAAATCTAGATGGCAATGGCTGAAATGCCAAACTTGAGGCTTTAAAACACAAGTCCACAGACCAATGGGTGATATCACTTTAGCTCTGTTATTTTTACAGTCAGTGGTCTGCCTTTATTTTGGTCTGACTAAATTATTCAAGCAAAACTTCGCAATTTATATCACAACCGAACCATTTACTGTATGAAGCAATGGTTTAGCAAATGAAGAATGGTTACAACTGGTCCTGCCTGTGATGTTAGTAAAAGAAAAAAAATCAGCACATGAAGCTGGCATACAGAAACGGCAATGTCAACAACAAGGCAGGGCAAGGGTGACTTTTTTAATAGGCTGATTGCAGTGCTGGGTGATTGATCCATGTTCTGCCCTGGCAAAGGGGTATGTCACCTGAAGATGCTAATTTTAGCATGGACCTCAACAAAAGTGGCAGTTGTGACAGGATGGGGAAGTGGAATCAACAGCAACAAAGATCTGGATCTCTAGTGTGGACACTGGAGACACACACAAGGTGTAAATGTAATCAGGTTAAATCATATTGTACCTTTAGGGAGAACTAGCACACAGGAGCTTCAATAAAGAGGCCGCAACACTCAGTGTGGGTCATAAACATGCCATTTATTTTACAATAACTAAAACTTTAAGAACACAGGCAAGAAAGGACAAGAGGACAGACAGTCATACTACGGCTGGGAAACCAACCACTCACTGCTAGGGCACTGGGAGTACACTATGTATTCAAAAGAAATACAAACCCGACACACTTCAAATAAAACACCACACTAATAAAGATGTGCAACCACAAACCATATCACCATCTAGAGTGAACTCCCAGCACCCCAACCACACCAGTGAATGGAGGACCCCACCAGCCGCAGCACTAGAAACAGAAGGAGACAGAATGTTAAAACTCTAAAACTAAACAAACTCCAATCCGATACTAAACAATAAAAACAATAAAATCAATAAGGCTAAAACATGTAATATAAACTAAAATAAACGGCCGTCAGTGCTATGCCTAGAAACAAACAAAGCACTGTTAATTTAGTTTGTAGGGCACATTACAATGTTTAAATGTTGCATGTTTTACATACCTTTGTATCAGAGTCAACTTTTCATTCTTTTTTCCTACAAACAGGTTATGGCAGATCCAGTATTAAAATCATTAAAATACAAATACCTCAGGGCGCATGCACCCCTACAGTACCCTAACAATTAAAATGCTAACATGATTATAAAACAATGCTAAAACCCCCAAAAGTCCAGCTTACTGGAGCCACAGGGAATCAAACAATCACAGCCACATGGAGAGCACACAAAGAATCTGAGGAGAGTGAAGCCTGCAGTCTCACCTGCTGCCAATCAGCCCCTCCTCCAGTTCCTGTCTCCCCTGATTGGTCTCTCTCACCTAGTGACCTACTGCTACAATATCTACATACAATCTGGATTCAAGACGCATTTTAATGTAAGGTAAAAAAGGGGGTCCTTGTTCAGAGCAGTGTTTCATGATTTCCGTGATAGTATTGTTTTTTATCTTGAATTAATCTGGGGTGGGATGGGGAGACATTAAGTTCTTTCATCTTACAAAGGGAGAAAAGTTAAGCCAGAAAATCAAAGTCACAACCTCTCTGTAAGTTAGTCAGCATATGTGAAGCTCTGTAGGAAGTCATTTTCATTCCAACATAAAACAGGCAGAATAACAGAACTCTTCTGTTAAAAAAACATCCTCCTACTCTTCCTCTCTGCACATCAACACTGCAGAGTGAACAGGGAAACTTTCCGCTGGTGAGGCATCATGAAGGATAATAATGTCCTAATTGGCTAATTACCAGTCTGACTACCTCACCGCTGAAAGGTTATGCCTGTTAAATTAGTCACCATCATTACAGTGAAACAAGCAGAAAGACGAATATACCCAGGGCAGTATGTGCACAGGCACCATGTGTCCCCCCCGCCCACAGAGGTTGGAGGTTAAGAACAGTGTTAGTCATCAGCCAGGTTCACTGTGGTTCAGTCTGACAGCAGCAGCAACTCCAGCTGATCCACATCACATAGGACAAAGGAGGGTTCGGGATGTTTTTGTACAGAACTTCAAAAAAACAAGTGTTACACAAGTGTGTTACTGAAAGCTGCAGGAGGTTTAGGATTATGTTAGATTGAAACCAAATTTTGTGGTATCTTTCACTTTTGTTATTACAGCACACAACTTCTATCCTGTTGGCACAACATATTATTTTGTCTGTAGAAATGATCTAGTTTGTACATAGTAAACTTAATTTTTCTGCACAAAATGTTATCTTGTTTGTACAAATGATGGACAATGTACAAATAGTTATCCTGGTCAGATTCACTAATATCCAGTTTGTTATGTAACTTTACTTAACTGAACCTAGGTTATTTCACTAAACTACACTAAATCTACATAACTGAGCTAAACTGAACCCAAGTAACATTACTATCCTAAACCGAACTTACATAAATTTACTTTCCTAAACCAAACCCACATATCTTTACTTTCCTAAATCTTATTGGGGGTGCTAACTGATTGGGCATTAATTCGTTCAATATCATGCAAACTGTTGTCTGAGGATACACTGCAATCTTTCCTCTGCCCCAACCCTCAACACAAACTTTAGATTTGTAGTTCTAATACAGGTCAGACCTAGCAGGACTTTAGAATTCTATCAGTTTTTCATGTTTGTGCTGAGATTGATGCTTCCACCAGATTTTATCCATATATTCTGACTGCCTGTACAACCTGGTGATTGTTTCTAGTTTTGTTTCATGTTCTTTGTCTCCTAACATACAGACTGGGTCAGCTGGTTCCTGTCCGGTCATCCATGTTTCCTCTCCAGAGGGATTACTGCTGTCATATCTGTATATTTACTGCTTATACTCCCCAACTGCTGCTGTGAATTGAAAACTCTCTCTCTCTCACTTTTGGATGATTTGAGGACCACAGGCTAAATCCCAGCTCAGTATCAGGTGCAGAAATCTCACATCTGCAAACCTATAAAAAGAAAGAAAGAAAGAAATATTTACTTCATGCCTTTTTGGCAATTTTATATTACAACAAAATCAAGTGTCTAAAGGAAACAAAACAATAAACAAGACAAAAGACTCCACAAAAAATGAATTAAAAAGAACACATCCAGGTTCAAATCAATTTCCATTAGATCCCTCATCAAGACAACCACCTCTATTATCTAAGGGAATATTTCACGTCAGTTTTGTCTTACTGTCTCTTATTATTAGTATTAAGTTCCTTTCTAAATTGCCATATTTTATTTACATCAGTTACTGGCACCAAACAAAACTATGTATGGAACAGAAGGAAGGAATGTTGGTATTAAAATAATGCAGTGTTTTATGTAATGTCTCGTCCTAAGGGTTTGTAAAAGTCACTCCACCTTGGCCATATCTTGGTAAATTTATTTTGGTGTACTCTGATGGAATGTGCCAATTTATCCATTGTATTTGATGACCTTTGTCTGTTCAGTCCTCAATCAAGAGAGCCTGGGGCTTCAGCCACTTACTAGTTTTGTGTTTTTTTACATGCATCTCTTTATGTCTTGTGAGTGGCCCAGGGATGAATCCTAAAACCTAGAAATTACTTGGCATTTTACTACTCCTGGTTCCCTTGTCTTGAAGTCAGTGGGCTTTGGTTAGTTGTCTGAAATAAGGTCTGTGGTTAACACAAGTTTAAGAGACTTTCATGGTTTGTTCTATGACATAATACGTCTGTAAATACCCCACTGTTAATTTTGAAGCTTTTATTTGTCTTTAAAAAGGTGTTTGTTAACAAGAGGCTTAATGAGACTAACAAGAGACTTAATGAGACTACAGAAGGTCATGACACTGAACACGGCTTTAGAATATTGTCGTTAACGTAAAGTCATGTGACCGTAGTGTAGTTCGTTCATAGCCTAACATTAGCTTTTTACCTCTGGCGAATGCATTTAGGCTTCAAAAATCATAATACATCTGATTTATAGAGCGCTTTTCATGGTACTCAAAGACACTTTACATTGGTTAAAAACAATCACAAAATAGACTACAATAAAATACAAACAACATCATTCACACATTGAAAGCCATTTTGACTAGATGTGTTTTGAGAAGTGATTTGTACTGGGAGAGGTCAGTGCAGTCTGGAATGTGTTTGGGGAGTGAGCTCCAGAGGGAGGGGGCGGCTATGGAGAAGGCCCTGTTGCCCCAGGTTCGGTGCTTGGTCCTGAGTGGTGGAGTCAGGAGGTTGGCATCAGAGGAGCGGAGGCTGCGGGAAGGAGTGTGGTGGTGGAGCAGATCTGTGAGGTTAGAGGGGGCCTAGTTATGAAAGGCTTTGTAAGTGAGGAGAAGGACTTTGAATTGGATGTGTTGTGGGACAGGGAGCCAGTGGAGGTTCTGGAGGACAGGGGTGATCTGATCGCGGGATCGGGAAGATAGATCATAAAAGTAGTGTTATCGTGAAGATTATCTTTCTGAATAAAATGTTAAGTATCATAAACCATTTTTTAATAATCCAAAATCGAATTTAAAAACCCCATAGGCTTTTTGATGAGGCAACCAGGGTGACGCTAACTTCCCCGCTGGCCAGCAGAAAAACATCTTCCTTGGAGCCATTCAGTGATTTTAGCTGCTTTATTATTGAGTGTTTCTATCCAATGTGTATTTTATTCGGTTGTGTAAAGCATTTTGTGGCTATGTTTTGAAAGGTGCTATATAAATAAAGTTTATTATCAGTATTAATGTAATTTGAACACATCGGTTTTAGGTTTATTTCCTTAAATTAAGGCAACAAAAGTCTGTGGTTGGTTTAGAGAAAAACATCCTCGTTTGGCTTTAAAAAATATTAAACTTGTTATTAACATCATAAAACGTTACATGACATGTCATGTGACCCACATCACTAGCAAAGCATGCTACACATACCAGCACAATACAATGTTATTAACATAACTCCACTGACTTTTGGTGTCACACAGGACACAAACTGATTAACTCAGGGGTAGGCAACCTGTGGCTCTGGAGCCACATGTGGCTCTTTAGCCCCTTTCCAGTGGCTCCTTAAGCCTTTGAGAAAAGAAGTCCATGGAAATTCATTCTATGAATCCAAATGTTGCTGAAACTCGATAGCAGTGGCTGGTTAGCTATGGATGCCAAATCCAAAAAAGTAAATTGAATAAAATAGAGAATGTAGTAGTGCGTCGACAGATTTGTTTGCTCTCACTGCCAGCTCTGCAAAATTTAAGTACCAGATAATTATTAATAGTGCCCTGCACAGTGGCCACCTTGTGGTAAAACATATTAACAAATGCTTATTTAGACCGTAAATATTTAAAAAAAAAATTATACTTAAAGGGCCAGTGTGTAATATTTGGCATGGTTTATTGTCAATCTGAATCTGAATCTGAATATTCTACCCATTAATATGTTTATACAAGTGTATAATCGCTATAAAATAAAATTCGTTTGGTTTTCGTAGCCTTGTAATTATGCTTTTATATATATTAATAGCAAGGGCCTTACTTTAGAGAGGTCGCCATCTTGCGCCGCCATGTATGTACGGCAGACCGAGTGGACAATCCAGCCAGCCAGAGAGCGCGTTTCGCGTGTATAAATGAACCAACGAAGACAGCGGGAAGAAGGAAGGAGGAGGAGGAAACAGCAGAGAGTGTTAGTAGTTCGTCGATAGAGAGTAGTGAAAAGTTTTTTTTAGTTATAAAGTTTGCGAATGGACCACACTTACCACGCAAAAGGAGAGAATGAACCCAAACCATCATCTGCAAGGAAAAGAAGACGCAACTTCAGTCCTTGTGATGCACTCTCTGCAGCGCTTTTCCTCCTGATGATATATCTCCCCAACGATGGTAGCACCGAATCCCATTCTGTGCATTCAGCCTCTCTTCTTGCCCACTCAGCATCAAACACATGGATTTCCTGATCTGTATGCTCCGGCTCAAACAGGTATGGCTCTGGATCTGTGTCCGCTACAAGAAACTCTAGACTCTAGACTAAATAAACAGCTGAGCTCTGTTTACCGGCTACACTGTCAGTCAGTGTGCAGGCTGGAGATTGAGCAGAGGGGGGAGGGGGTCCCCACTTGGCATAGTAAACGAGTATGTGTGTATGAAGTGTGTCTATTACGCTAGAAGATTTAGAGTTTGGGACGGAGTCTTTTCAATCAATCAATCAATCAATATTTATAAAGCCCAATATCACAAATCACAATTTGCCTCACAGGGCTTTACAGCATACGACATCCCTATGTCCTTATGACCCTCGCAGTGGATAAGGAAAAACTCCCCAAAAAAAACCCTTTAACGGGGAAAAAAAATGGTAGAAACCTCAGGAAGAGCAACTGAGGAGGGATCCCTCTTCCAGGACGGACAGACGTGCAATAGATGTCGTACAGAACAGATCAGCATAACAAAATTAACAGTAATCCACATGACACAATGAGACAGAGAAAGAGAGAGAGAGAGAGAGAGAGATGCAGGTAATGACAGTAGCTTACAACAACATTATTGAAAGTAATAATATTATAGTTATAGTTCTGGCTACTGCAGTACAATATGTTGAAAGTATGCATTAATATCTGGCAGTATACAAGTGTGACAATAGTCATATGTGTATAATAACAGTAGAAGTATGACTTTTACCCCCTGGAGTGTTACCAGAGTTTTTGGAGTGCTCAAATAAGTACAAATAATACTCTGGTCTCCTGCTCGTAAGGGATTCATTACAATATTTTAACATGGTTTAGTTTCTAAATAAATATTCACCTCGTCGCTAGATAGACCTACTCCTGAAAAACTCATGCGCAAGACTTTTTGTCCCTACGAGGCCACCGTCATTTACCCGATGGGAGGGGTGAGCGAGTGAGCCCTGCAATCTAGAATCTGACCACTGATGTCACTGTTTTCAACCCATTTTACACACTGGCCCTTTAATAGGCTATTTACCTTGATTATAAGGCTCAAACATGGACCAGCTGACACAGATTTTTTCAAATTATTTTTGGTCAAAAATGGCTCTTTTAATGGCAAAGGTTGCAGACCCCTGGTTTAACTCATCCACCTCCCCTCCTTCCCACCCTGTACGGACTTTCTCGCCAGGTAGTGGGTTTCATACTCCTGCACAGGGTGCCTCTGTCCCTTAGTCCCACTGACAAAGCAGAAGTATTTGACAAGTTGGGTTGTTGCCTGCTATATCAACAACTGCTGCCATGCATTGATATCTAAGACAGAAATTTTGATGAGCTGGAAGTGAGAACGGGCTGGAATATTGCGTAGATATATGGAACATTAAATCTGACAGGGATAGTGCTTCTTAATACCTCCTCTAAAATCTGATGGATATTCTTCCAATAAGTGGCCAGGACAGGACAAGACCAAAATATATGATGTTTCACATTATTGGCCTGGTGTTGCCTCCAACAATTTGAGCTGATAATTCTGTGTCTCTCCTGAGGTGTAATAAAGAACTGCACTAAACTCCTCAAAATTCTCTCCAAATAAGGAAATTTGTCATTTTCCACTGTACTGGCGAACCCTCCTGTCTTTAATATCTAGTAAGTTCCTCTTCTGATTTAGAGAACCGGATTCACACACACACACACACACACACACACACACACACACACACACACACACACACACACACACACACACACTTACTTTCAGTTACAGTGATATCCTCTGGCCCTGTTCTGTCCTCCACAGTGACACTCAAGACTCAACAGGACTGATAACTCGCAGTGTGACCCTGGCCTCAGTTTGTTTGTGTGTGTGTGTGTTTGGAGGGATGGGGGGGGAGTCAAGGCTTCTGCTTTGTTATTCTGTAAAAAAAAAAGGTTGCTTTTAATGAGCGACTGTGTATTTTGAATGTAATTAAACATCAGTGTTTAAAGCTGCTTTCACATCTGTTATATAAATCAAACTGTTGTGATGCCAACAACAGAGATCTGAAAACAAAAGACTTGCATTACTAGCTTTATATATGTGTTTCTTATTGACTGGTTCACCAAAATAGGCTTCTTCAAAGTTATATTTTAAGGCAAGGCAAGTTTCTTAATATCGTACTGTACTGCCCTTGCCAAGGTGTAGCAACCCTAACTAAGCAGTGAGTTAAGCATGTGACAATGAGACCATGAGACATTGCTTGAGACTAGATCTGTGCCCGTACTAAGACCATACAGAGATGGGCTATATTGAAGACTACAGAGGAGAGTACAAGTAGAAAAGAAAACAAAGAAGAAATACAGTTAGATAAGTCTCCAGCGTCTATTAACATTCCAGTCTGTAAACTTTCTTCAAATCACATCAGAAGCTCAAATTGCTATTATTACATTAACGTGTTACAGCAGGTAAATGCCTAGCATAGCACAACAATCGCAGAGCATAGCATCACATTTTAACTTATTTCCTTGTTTTTAACTGCATGTTTTCCAAAAATATTCATGAATTTATATGAAACTAAAGAATATTAATGCATAGAGACTAGTGTTGCACGGTATACTGGTACCAACAGTAGACCGCAGAACATAAACACTACGGTACATAAGATACCATAATGTTGGAGTATCGTAGTACTACGGTACCTCACAGCATCACTACTGTGGGATAAGTTCAAAGTCCAATCGCAAGAGGGTGAGTATCCATGCGCCGTCCAATAATGGCGCATGCTGGCCAGTAACGGCGTGTGCTGGCCACCTGGCACTCAATATGCTGCTGCAGTGGTTTGTTTTCCAGTGACATTTCAGGTATTAGCTGAAGTATTGAGTATCTTTAAGCAGTGAAAGTTATTATTTATTTATTTTTACTTGTAGGCTATATTTGTTTATATGCTACAGTGATTTGTTTTCCACAGAGCTCTACGGTGCGAGCATTTTACTCGCATTTGCGACTAAAAATAGTTTTGTGCGAGCAAAAGAAATCTTTCAGGAGCACGCTGTGCGAGTACAGATTTCAACCAGCAGCAGAAACTAAAGGCGAATCCTGTTAAAGCTTACTGGTGACCGAGAAGCCCGGCTCCAGGTCCAATAATTTATCTTTGTTGGTGTCATGACTGCCCAAAAGTACCTGAACAGCTGAGCCGTGGCGGCACACAGGTATGTGACGTGCCAGAGGAGAAACGAGCCATTCACATTTCTTTCTTTGTGGCAGGTAACGGTTCACAAACCTCATCACACTTAAGGGACTGTTCTTAACTTATCAGAGGAGGAGGGTGGCTGGTTGATTTTTATTTTATTTATTTATTTTATTTTGATCCCCCCTACGTTAATTACTTAACTGACTTATTCATACTTCAAAAACAGCATCAATAAGTAATTTATTTCATTGAAATATCATTGATGTATTATAGAAAAGTGATTCATCTTTTTATAAATGACAAAAGGCACATCTGCCTAGTTTTTGATGTGGTATTGTGATACTACTCAGAACCGTGATACTTTCACTGGTATCGTACCGTTTGTCCCAAATGCTTCTGCTGGAGTATCAAACATGAAAGATGGATGACAGATGATTCTGTTGAGTCAGCAAAGTTCACCAGCCTGCTATGTTCAACATATGTTTCTCTAACTTCCTACTTCCTTTATAGTTGTACTTCCTAACTCGTCACTTCCTTTTCAGCGAAAGTCCTGCCCATCAAAATCAGAGTCTGCATGAAACTGAAAGTAAACATGAAATAAATGTGCAAAATTAAACTGAAATGCCTGAAGGGCAGAACACTCCGCGTCTGACCTCAAAGGTCACTATTAACTTTCAATTGTCACTGAACTTTAACTACAGTCTCTAGGCAGAAGAAGAACTACTTCTGACACTGGTTTTGGAACATCTTCATGGGGTCTTGATCCGATGTCTTGAGTTCCACCTTCCTTACTCTGCTGTCTCTCCCAGGGAAGACAGCTGTGATCCTAGCCATAGGCCAGGCGTTACGTGCAGCTTGGTTGTCCTTCAGGAGCACAATGTCCCCTGCTTTCAAATCCTGCTAGGTCTCTCTCCACTTTCGTTGGGTTTGCAGAGTGGGAAGGTACTCCCTGCACCAGCGACGCCAGAATTTGTCAGCGAGCGTTTGCACTTGTCTCTATTTTCTGCTAAGAAGATCCTTGTCTGTGATGTCTCTGTGTGGTGGGGTCACCCCACCCTTCTGGGTGAGTATTATAGCAGGGGACAGTATAAAAGGTGACTCGGGGTCTATGGAAACTGGGACAAGAGGTCCGGCATTCATTATTGCAGCCACTTCCAGTGTACACAGGACGTCATGGGTGAGCTGAATGTTTTCCTGGAGCAGGATGGCGTCCAGTATTTGTCTTGACAGACCTATTAAGCATTCCCATGGTCCCCCCATATGAGAGGCATGGGGAGGGTTGAACACCCATGAGCACCCTTGCTGACTCAGGAAGTGCTGAACTGTGGAATTAGGTTGTTTTTGGCACAGTCCCAGCTCTTTTGCAGCAGCTACCAAGTTTGTTCCACGGTCTGATCTTATCTGTTTTGCTCTTCCCCTTATAGCCAAGAAACGCCTCAGTGCATTAATGCAACTGGAAGTGTCCAAGGAGTCTATGATCTCGATGTGCACGGCTCGGGAACTCATGCAAGAGAAGAGCATCGCCCATCTCTTATTTTGGGTCTGTCCACCTCGGGTGCGCCTGGGGATGACTGGCCATGGTCTGAACACATCCACTCCCACATAGGTGAAGGGTGGGCACATGTGTAAATGTTCTGGAGGCAGGTCGGCCCTAAGTTTTTGCTCTGTTCTGCTTCTGAGCTTTCGGCACACAATGCATTTGTGCAAGACTGAGGCTATGAGCTGCTTTCCGCCCAGAATGACCCAGAAGCCTGCCGCTCTCTGGGCACCTTCGGTGAAGTGGCAGCCTTGGTGCTTTACATCTTCATGGTGCTGTCGCACTAACAGCAAGGAAACATGACTGTTCTTGGGCAAGATGATGGGATTCTTTTCTGGAGTGCTCAAGTCAGCATGTTTCAGTCTGCCACCAACACAAATCAGCTCACCTTCAAGAACAGGTCTGAGCTTTTGAAGGGAACTGTTTTTGGTCATGGCCTGTCCATGTTCAAGAGTTGTCAGTTCTTTGGAGTAGACATCTTCTTGAGCGGCTCTGATGATGACATGTCTGGCCTGAGACAGCTCATCAGGAGTGTGTGGAAGACTGCAGTTGTGCCATCCCTCACATTGACTGGAATTGTCGTGTTTGTAGGCTCTGGCTATGTGAATGAGTAATGCAATGGCCCTGATAAGGGAGCGCATGGTTGAAAAGCGCTCAAAACGTTCGGCGGTTAGGCCTCTGCTCTGAGTTTGAGTCAGGAAACTATTCACTTCAGAGCGTATCTCCACGTCTGTTTCTGGGTTTACAAGTTCAAATGTGTACTCTGTGTCATCTTCAAGTGGACTTTGTACAAAAAGTCTGGTGCTGTGAACCACGTCGTCTGTGCCAGTTGACACGCAGGGACTGACCATGATGCATGGTCAGCGGTGTTGTCTTCTGTATTCACATAGTGCCACTGGTCAGGTGTTGTAGACTGACGAATTTGGCGTTTGGTCTGATTGTGAATATATCCTAGCAGTACCTTGCTGTCACAGTAGAACTTGATGGTGTCCAGCTTCATGTTCAGTTCAACTTGGATGAGTTCAGCAACTTCTACAGCCAATACTGTGGCACACAGTTCCAGCCGAGGAATAGTAGGCTCAGACTGGTGCCAGCTTAGCCTTTCCTAAGATGAATCCTACTTGGATTTGTCCATCAGCTTGAATAGTCCTTAGATATGTCATGACTCCAATGGCCTTTGTGGATGCGTCGGAGAACACCCAGAGCTCTGTGTGTTCAGCCTTGGAGAGTGACGTAGCACTGTATGTGCGTGGGATGTGCAGCTTGCTTAAATCATGCAGTGACTCTCGCCATGATTCCCACTGTCTCAGCTTTTGCTTTGGAAGCTGTGCAACTCAGTCGCACATGTCAACGCTGAGTTTTCTCAAGAGACTTTTGCCTTCATGTATGTTTAGTGATTTACCTGTTCTGTCAAGAGGTGTCGTCTCTCCTCACCTATGATCACCAGACTCCACTTGAGATTAGAGGCTTCTCTGATCAGCTCAAATATGATCCATTGGTGAACTTTTCTCCATGCCTCAAAGAAATCCCTGCGTTCCTGAGGCGTCCTCCACTCCACCCTGCCCGTCAGAGACGCCGGAGAAGACGGGGTAAACGAGGAGGCCTCCGGGTCAGGCTGGAGGCTCACCTAAGGTCTGTTCGTGTGTTGGATTATGGCATTAATCAGTATTTTCTAGGTGTTTCCCCTGCCCTGCAATTGTGGAGGATTAGAGCCCGATGGATCCCTGACGCTAGCGGCTCTGACAGCGACAGCTGTTCGGCGAACCCCGATCAGCTGTTGCTGCCTCCTACCAGCTGGCGTGCTCGGACTGGGAGACGCGGCGTGGACTGTCGGAACCTCTGCACACTGAAGCGTCCTTCACCTTCGGACACTTTTAATCTCCAGTTGGCTTTATTGAATGTGAGATCTGTCACCAATAAGACTTTTTTACTGAATGACTTTTTTGCCTCACGCAACTGGATTTTATGTTTTTAACTGAAACCTGGCTCCATGAAGGTGATCTTGCTCCTTTTTCGGAGCTCCTTCCCCCTGGATGTAGTTTCCTCAGCTCCCCTCGCACCACCAGCAAGGGTGGAGGACTGGCATCCATATTCAAATCCACCTTTCACGTCCAGCAGTCTCCGGCTGTCAGCTACTCCAGCTTCGAGCTCCAACTCTTTGAGGTAAAAATCCCAGTAACTGTTCTCTGTGCAGTGGTCTATCGCCCACCGAAATTTAACAAAGACTTTATATGGGACTTTGCAGACTTTGTGTCGGGTATTATTCTTGAGCATGACCACGTTTTAATTGTTGGCGATTTTAATGTGCATGTCTGCTGTGAGACCAGACCGCTGGTCAGAGACTTTTTGAATCTAATTGACTCTCTTAATCTCATGCAGTCTGTTTCGGAGCCGAAGCACGATAAAGGCCATATTCTGGATCTTGTACTGTCATATGGACTGAATGTACATATAACTGAAATCTGCCACACACTCTTATCCGACCATCTACCTGTTCTATTTTCCATCGTACTACCTACACCCTCCAACACGGACTCCGCGCCCGTTCGCCGTCTCCGTGTTCTTAATTCTTCGACTCCTCTGCAGTTCTCTGCCACCTAGAAAGACTCGTATTCTCTGGATGACTTTGGCAACCTCAGTGTGGATGTTTGTATGAAGTTGTTTGATTCTCTCTGTACTGAGATCTTAGACTCCATTGCACCAATGACTTTAATGCGTGTTAAGCCACAGGCTGAGCCTTGGCTAAATGAGTCCACTTGTGTGCTCAGACGTGCATGTAGACAAGCGGAGAGAAAGTGGAAAACGGATAATCTCCAGATTTCTCAGGATCTCCTATGTGTTTGCCTTCTTAATTATCAGCAGGCTGTTAAAGCTGCTAAAGCTGAATATTTTTCCTCACTTGTCTCCAACAACGCTCACAAACCTCAGGTTCTTTTTAATGTATTTGATTCACTTGTGAACCCTTGTGCTGATGTCTCTGTTGAACTGTCTTCTTCTCCATGTGAGGATTTTTTGCAATTTTTTGTCAATAAGATTTCAGCTCTTAGACCCCAACTCCCTCAGCCTGCCTAGGACCCCTGAATTCCTACAGTAAGCTCAGCTGCTTTTCACCAGTTTAAACCTGTCTCACTTTCTGCACTCACTGAAATAGTCGAACATCTTCACCCTGCTAACTGCCCATCTGACAGCATTCCATCCCGTTTGTTTAAAAAGGTTTTCAGCTCAGCTGGGTCTTTTATCTTGTTTCTTATAAATATGTGTCTCAGCTCTGGATGCGTTCCATTCTCCTTCAAACATGCCACGGTGCAGCCTCTTTTAAAAAAGACAAATCTGGATCCCTTGGCTCTTTCTAACTTCAGTCCAATCTCTAAACTTCCGTTTATTTCCAAGGTTTTAGAGAAAGTTGTTTTTAACCAACTCCAAGAATTTTTAGAATTTTTAGATCAGGCCAACATTGGTGAACTGCTTCAGTCTGGTTTTAAGCCTCTTCACAGTACTGAAACAGCTCTTTCAAAAGTTTTTAATGATCTTCTTTTAAACCTTGATTCTGGTAACTGTGCCTTTTTAATTTTATTAGATCTCACAGCGGCGTTCGATACAGTGGATCACACTATTCTCCTGTCACGTCTCGAGCACTGTGTGGGCATTAAAGGCTCCGCTCTGGAGTGGTTCAAATCTTATCTTGCTGATAGATCCTTCTGTGTGCAGTTGGGGCAGTTTCCCTCCTCTGTGGCCCCTCTGACCTGCGGGGTCCCCCAGGGGTCAGTTCTAGGCCCTCTACTGTTCTCCCTATATATGCTACCCCTGGGGTCGATATTTAGGAAGTATGGTATTCCTTTTCATTGTTTTGCTGATGATGTGCAGGTGTACTTGCCATTAAAGGTCCCCTCCAAGGAATCCCTCCATGCTGTGTTTAATTGCATGAGGGACATTAAAACATGGATGGACCTAAATTTCTTAAA
The DNA here is from genome assembly GCF_011397635.1 of Epinephelus fuscoguttatus. Lineage (NCBI taxonomy): Eukaryota > Metazoa > Chordata > Actinopteri > Perciformes > Serranidae > Epinephelus > Epinephelus fuscoguttatus. The sequence continues at coordinate 3,782,720 of NC_064772.1, read as the reverse complement.
ACTAAATGAAAACAAAACGGAGATTGTCCTGTTTGGTCGTCCTGACCTTGTCCAGGTTCTTGCCAGCTCCCTTGGCCCACTAGCACCCTATATAGGTTCCCAGGCCAGAAACCTAGGTGTGATTATTGATGGGGCGTTTAAATTGGACAAGCAGGTCAGCTCTGTGGTTAAGGCTAGCTTTTTTCAGCTTCGGCTCCTAGCCAAAGTCAAACCTTATCTAAGAAGGGCTGATCTAGAAAAGGTTATCCATGCGTTCATTTCATCGTGTTTAGATTATTGTAATTCCCTGTACGTCGGCATCGGTCAATCAGAGCTTAACCGTCTACAGCTTGTGCAGAATGCAGCAGCTCGTCTCCTTACCGGGACAAAGAAATATGAGCACATAACACCAGTGCTCTCTTCACTTCACTGGCTTCCGGTTAGATACAGGATTGATTTTAAGATTCTTTTATTTTTGTTTAAATCTCTGTATGGACTGGCCCCTGAATATTTATCCGACCTTATCAAGGTGTATCGACCCTCCAGAGCCCTGAGGTCAGCTGACCAGTTAGTTCTGGACGTTCCTCGATCCCTCTTAAAATCTAGAGGAGATCGAGCCTTTGCAGTGGCAGCTCCCACGCTGTGGAACGCTTTGCCTCTGTCTGTGCGGTCTGCGACTAGCCTCTCTATTTTTAAAACACGTCTTAAAACCCACCTGTTTACCCTGGCTTTTGGCTGAGTTGAGTCACCTGTTGTTGTGTCTTGTTTTGTTTTGTTTTCTTCTACCTCTCTGCTTTGTACTGTTTCTGCTTGTATTGTTTATTGGTGCTGATGATTTGTAAAGCACTTTGGTTGGCCTTAGGCTTTTAAATGTGCTATATAAATAAACTTGACATTGACAAACTTGACATTCAATGGTCACTGGTGCGACTATGCCTAGTGGATCAAAGACGCTGTTTACTGTAGACAGCACTCCCCTGCAAGTGAAGGCCTTTTTGTGCTGTGAGACTGCACTATTGTGGCATCACCGCAGAAGTCAAGGTCTTTCAAGACGGCTCTGTCTTCTGCCGCAAATGCTTGTAGGACGGAGTCAAATACCATGCAAATGTTCCCGGGTGGTAGACTCCAGATGTTGGCAGGTACCAACACTCTTCATTTTCTTGCAGTGGTGGAGCGACCTCTGCATGTCCATTGTCAAATATTTTCTTCATGAATCCGAGGAACTGGTCTCTTATCTCTGGTTTTCTCTGTAGCGTTTTCTGCAGAGAGGTGAGGCAAGTGAGCACTTGCTCGTGGTTATTGGATAAAGGCTACTGAGGGGTCTTAAAGGGCAGAGGAGTCACCCAGTTGTTTAAAGTGTCTCTGTATACTTCTCGGTCCATGATTTCCAGGAAGATTGTGTCCTCCATAGACGGGGCTGGTTTGTTGTCGAAATCTGTCTCACTGAAGACCTTCCTTCCGAGGACCTCCGATGATGCTTCACTGGATTTGGTCATGTGCTCCCCACCATGGAACACATTCTCAGTCAGCTTTATGGAGCCTTTGCAGGGTGTGAGTAAGGAGGGACGGCCACCTTCTAGCACACTGGTCTTCCAGGTGCCATCTACTGGCCTATGTGCATTCTCTAAGCACACTTCGCCTACAAGGACCCATCCTAAATCCAATTTTTGTGCAAAGGGGGCATCGTGAGGTCCACTCACTTACTGTCTGATTTTATGGACCCTCACAATGTCTCTGCCGAACAAGATGAGCATTTCAGCATTGGGGTCGAGCTCTGGTATGTGTGATGCAACACTTCTCAGATGAGGTATTTCAGAGCGATCATTGAGCATTTCATTACACTCAATTAGTGGTGGGAGTGATAGGCTTGTCTGCCTGTTGAGGGATTCAACCTGAAACCCTTCTGCTTTGCGGCCTGATGTCTCTACCAGCCCGGCACAGGTCTTGAGTGAGTAGGGGAATGGCTGGCCTTTTATGATGAACAGTTCAAAGAATTCTAAGCGAACCAGCGAACATTTACTTTGATCATCCAAAATCACATATGTGTTGACTGCTTTCTCACTTTGACCTTGTGGATATATTCGAACCAGACAGATCTTTGAGCATGATCTCCCTGTTCGCCCCGGGCCACACACCTGGGTGCAGTGTGAGGTGATGGCTGTGCTATCGACGGCCCTCTCTTCTTCCTCCCTGCCATTATCTGACAGCGGTGGAGGCTCTTCGGAGTTCTGAGGCAGTGGACCTGGATGCATGGCAGCATGATGGCCCATCTGCTTTTTTCTCGTTTGAGTTCGCCGGTGGGTCTTTACCTGAAGAGACGTCTGTCTTGTGAATGGCTATCTTGCTTCCATAATTTCATGGGACTGCTTTGTCTGATTTCAGTCCGCTGCTGCTGGCACATGATAGAATAAAGCTGAGATCATTCCTTCTCTGTGACTGTGAGCCATTTTTCTTGAAGCCCATGTGGAAGTTTCTCTACTATGGGCCAGATGCACCTGCCGGTTTCCAGGTACATCAGTCCAGTGAGGTAGCCCTCTTCTCTGGCACCCTGGAGCTCCATGAGAAGATCGCCTAGGTCCCTCAGCTTCCCATAGTCTTGGGATGATATTTTCTGGAAATCATCAAGTCTTTTAAAGAGAGACTTCTCCATTACTTTAGGTGCGGCATAACACTCTTGGAGGCTGTCCCAAGCCTTTTCTAGTGCTACTTTTGGGTTTCCAACGTGCACAGAGCGAATTCTCTTGATATGCTTCACGGACTCTGGGCCCAGCCACTTTATTAGCGGATCTAATATTTCAGTGCATGTGAGTCTTAAGCCTGAAGTGGCATTATCGAATGATGACTGCCATGCCAGATAATTTTCAGGTTTATCATCAAAGTGATAGAGGCTTGTACTCACTAGATCAAGACGAGCCAGGTATCGTGCCAGGTGTTCTGTTTCAGGTGGTACACTTGGGGTAGATGAAGTATAGAGAGAGACATATGATGGAGTTGTTGCGTTGAATGGTGTCTTCTGTGGCTGGAGAGTTTTCTGGGGCTTTGTGTGATCTCTGCTGTCTGTGTTAGTTGGTCCAGGCTGTGTGTTGTTTCTTTTGTTGGCTCTAGGCTGTGTGTAGTTTCTTTTGCTTGTTTAAGTTTAAGTTTAAGTTTATTCACTTTATGAATCCCCCTGAGGGGAAATTCAATGCTTTCACTCTTGCTTGTCAATTACACACAGGTCTGAAAGACACACACATGCACAAACAGGACCTATACACGTACAAAGTGGAGATATCTCAGAGTGAGGGGGCCCTTTGGTCAGGCGCCCCGAGCGGTTGGGGGGTTTGTTGCCTTGCTCAAAAACAGCGGACATCCTTGTTCCAGGATGTCCGCTGTTTTGATTGGTGTTTGTGTGATTTCCAGCATGGGGTGTGTTGATGTTAAGTCCATCTCTGAATGTAGTAAGGTTGTGAGCACGGGTTGTATTCAGTGGCCTGTCATGGCGTGTTGTATTCGGTGGTGTATCACGACGTGTCGTATTCAGTGGTTCATTGTGGCCAGATGGTTCAAAGATGGCCTCACCCTCTTCATGCTCTTCATCCAGGTCTAGGTCTATCTTTGATGAAGGATACCATGTGACATAGCTTGCTTCAGATATTGCTGCCTCAGGTAAAATGGCATGGGCAGACACTGGAGCCCATGGTAATTGAAGTCCGGCTTGTTCTTCAACATATTCATTAGTGCGCAATGCAATTTCATTTTGCAGGTTTTCTTGAGAAGATGAATCAGTCTTTATTGAATTTTCTAAATCTTCAGCTGCCTCTAATGCCTCGGCTTGTGCAATAGCTGCGGCTGCCTCTCTCTGAAGTGCGAGTGCGCTTAATTCAGCCTCAAGCTTTGCTTTGCCTAGTTGTAATTCTGCTTCTTTTGCAGCCTATTCTATTTTCAGCTTTTCTTCTTTCTCTGCAAATGCAGCACGTGCTTTCGCCGCCTGTGTTGCAGCGTGCGCCTTGACAGCTGCACTTGATGATGAAGAGTGAGAGCTCTTGGATTTTCTTGAGCGCTGTGATGCACTTTCAGTTCTTTTAACTTCCATTTTCTAATCTTCTTTCTTACTTTAGCTTGCTAGACCTCCAGCTGATCATCATCTTTTCACTGTACTGCCCTCACCGAGGTGTAGCAACCCTAACTAGGCAGTGAGTAAACTGAAGGGCAGAACAAGTACCATTTAGACACAAGGAAACTCAAAGTGCATTATGAGGACGTAGGAATACATTAAACATAATACATAAGAAAACATTAAAACTACATTGAAAATATAATGATTAAATAAATATATCCATCCATTTTCAATCTCTTATTGGGGTGGGTCTAGGGGGCAGCAGTCCTGAGCAAAGTACTCCAGATGTCCCTCTCCCCAACAGCGTGTTTTGGGTCTGCCCCATCTAAAGCCCAATTCGGACCAATGATTCACAACGAGACAAAATCATTTTAGAACATTGAACATTGAGAAAAGTTGCAGCGGTGTGAACTGGCCAGTCTGAGCTCAACTCAAGCCAGCTGATGGTGTCACCTGCAACTCAGCTGATCAAATTGCTGGTGGCTGGTTTTAGAATGTAAAGCATGTCACCTGTTTCAACAGCCAGTCGGCTTGTCGTGAAATCTGCTGGTTAAGTCAAAATGACCACAGACAATGTGTTTGCCTGCAGAGCCCACAAAATAAGCCTGAAAAGCTGGAAACCAGAATGGAAGTATGGAGAGTTGCATTTATGTGTACCAGCAGGTTTTTAGAACATTGCAGAATGACACATTGCTAGTTGCCTGTTTCATCTCATCTCGCTGTGAATCTCTGGTCTGAACTGGGCTTAACAGAAGGCACCCAAGATAATCCTGATCAGATGCTGAACCAACTCAACCTGTTTCTTTTGATGCGAAGGAGCAGCGGCTCAACTACGAGCTCCTTCCAGATGTCTGTGTTCTGAGGAACACAGACATCTATCCCAGACATCTGTTCTGGGATAGAGATAGGGTGAGCCCTATCTCTAAGGCTGAGCCCAGCTACCCTACGGAGGTACCCATTTCGGTCGCATGTATGCGCCATCTCATTCTTTTTATCACTATCCAAAGTTCATGACCATAGGGGAGGGTTGAGATGAAGAGCAGGGTCCCCGCTGTCATAGAAACCCTGGAAAAAGCATGGAATTTTACAATCTCGTTTTCCAGGGCTGGAAATCAGTAAAAATTGTTTAAAGATTTGGAAAGGTCATGGAATTTTGCTATTTGCAATGAAGTTAATTTTTACAATAACCTTACTGGGATAACCTACATAAGGTAACATAACGGAAAATCTATTTTCTGTTATAAGTTAGCTGTCGTCATAACGTAGTTCTAAAATGCATCAACTTAGGGCTGCATGATATAATGTTTCAGCATCAACATTCTGATGTAGTCACATCAAAGGACATGCAAATCTTAAGTGAGACAAATGAACTCAAAAAACTTATATGATGCTTGAAACAAATAGGAACAGTTTTCATTTACCATGACATACCGGCCCAGCCTTATGAAGCTCAGCGTAAGTTCAATCAGGAAGACTTTCTTTGTGCTCATTCATTCACAACTCTCTCCATCCCACTCCCACTGCTTCCTCTAATTAGCTGACTATGGGTGTTCACTCTTACTTATCCAATCAAACTTTGCCACAATCTCTCTCAGACAATCAGGGTGCCACTGCAAAATTTTAAATCTGCTTTGTCTTCTGCTGCTGTCAGCCATCATTTTAGGCAGAATCTTCACGCTGGCAATCACTCACCTTAATTTTTTCTTTCAGTCTCTTGTTGATGGTAACAAGCCGATTTGGTATTCCTCAGCAGAAGCAGAATCATCTCTCACTCATCACGTCCTCCTGTTCAGGCAGTCTCGCCTGTTATAAGTCAGTATAGTCAATGCGCAACTTCATTCTCCATTTCTGTCACAGTCCCTGTCTCTCATTCCTCTCCTGTCACTCTGCTGCAGTGATTTTCCACTCTCCCTCCCTCTGCTCCACTCTACCTGCCAGCCACGCCCACCTCATCAGCCCAACTCTGCTCACCTGCCTACACAGCTGCAGCTCATCATAATCAGCCCTGCATTTAAGCCTCTCCAGCACTCTCACTCATTGCCAGATTGTTCTCAATGCTTGCACCAGACTTTCCAGCGTTTCTCTGCCTGATCTCCCGGTGCCGACACTGCCTGTTCCCGACCTGCTCTCCTCGTCTGCCTCCCGGTAAACTCACCTGCCTTCTGTCCCTGACCTCGTGCTCTGCCTCAGCATTTCTGGTATCTGACTGCTCGGCTGGTAACGACTCCTCCGCCTGTCCTCGTTTATCCTCCTGCCTGCTCCTCTTCGGTGCCTCTGCCTTCGCGGACTGCTCATCTGGCTACGACCCCCCCACCTGCCTCCGACCACTCCTCTGCTCTCTCCCCGTCGGCACCTCCACACGTGCAGCCGGCTCTTCGGACCACGGAGCTTCCTCCTCATCGTCTTCGGCTGAAGTAAGCTACTTCTCTTCCCCTCGTCTGAGCCCCGGAGACTGTGTGAGGGCTTGCAGCCCGAAGAACAAACTTTATTCTGTGTTTATTCAATCTGCACCGTACCTTGTTTGTTGTGGTGGGAATAAAGGTCGTTATCAACTGTTCCAAAGCGCCTGTGTACTGCATTTGGGTCCATACCACACCCGTTTCAATTTCCATCTAAAGTCTCGATCTCAGTGACGTACAGATTCAAGATATGGGCCCAAAACTACACGTAATATGATCTGTTTCATCGGGACACTTTGCATATGTACACCGGATTGCCACGTGCTGTTCCCATCTACTCTGGCCAAGCTTTCCAGGCACACCTTGCTTCAGTCCCTGGATATGCCTCAGCCTCTGCCTCCTCAGTGTCCTCCTCACTGCAGGCCTGCACATGCAGTCGGGCTCCATACACAGCCGGCCGGGCTCCACTCACAGCCGGCATCCACCCCGAACCAGCGCTTCATTCTGCCTCCAGTCTGTCAGCCCTAGTGCACCCGAATCTGTTACAGCAAGAGAGCTGGTGGTTCAAGACATCCAATCAACAGCCGCCCTCACTGTTTAAGTCAAGTGTGTCACATATGACCTGTCTTCTAATCCATTCAGTGATGCAGACAAATATTTCATCATTACTGTAAAGTGATTTATTTCATTCTCCTGACGCCCCTCGTTTCAATGGGAAAACAGTTACTGTAATAAGTAGTCGTTGGGCTTCATTAAAGTAAGCATATTAAGCAGGAACATTATGCCCTCTGCTTCACAATGGTATTTGCTTATTTCAAGCAAAGCAAGTTGTTCTCTTCATCTTCATTCATAAAAATAAATCAATTCACATGCGTATCATGCCGTTATCTTACCACACTTCCTGTATCATTTCAAATTAAAAGCCCCTCAGCAATTTTTCAGTGTGGGTTTTATAGGTGACCAATCTTCCCATCAGGAAGAAGATTCCGCATGCCAAAGTGCAAGACAAACCGTCTCAAATTATCATTTGTTCCAGTCTCCATTAAGCTGTTGAACAATGTTAAAAAAAAAATAGTGCAATGAGCAACGTGTAATGAACACACAGCACCCAAGCACTCAGCACTTTTTCTTGCACTTTAGACGTCTCTGTATGTCCCTGTGTTGTGATTGTTAAATGTAGTCCACATCTGTTTTATGTGACAGAACTGTCCTTGTGATGATGTTTTTATCTTGTGTTGTGAAGCAATTAAATGTAACACTGTGCCCAAGACGAATTTCCCTTTGGGGGACAATAAAGTTTACTTTACTTTACTTTACTTTACTTTATAGGTGACAAATTATATCTACCATAGATTCCCTAATTCTACAATGTCATCCATGACTCAGTGCCTGGAACGTGCCTCAGTCTGTGTCATGTAGCGTAGACCATAGGGCAGCCTCTAATAAACCTAACCATTTCCAATTAGCCTAGTGGCTAGCGGACTCTACTCATATGAAGCCAGGGCCAACAGCAATATTTAACATAGTCATTTCTACCAAATAAAACAGTAGCATGGCCATCTGACCTTTTTCAAGCTGTTTTGGCCATTGGCGACCCTATCTCAATCATCATAAATCTCAACTGCCACAGTCATTGCCAGGGCAGAATTTTTCCACTATTAGCGGATTAGCAAAGTACCCACTCTGGGTTTTTTTGGGGGAGCCAGCTATGGCCCTCTATTAGCACTGGTTCATAAATCAAGTTTTGTGTGCCCTTATTTCTTGCTAAGTCATTCATACAGCTGGCGGTGGTCTTTTGTGATCTTCAATCAATCAATCAATCAATTTTATTTATAAAGCCCAATATCACAAATCACAATTTGCCTCACAGGGCTTTACAGCATACGACATCCCTCTGTCCTTAAGACCCTCACAGCGGATAAGGAAAAACTCCCCAAAAAAAACCCTTTAATGGAGAAAAAAAAACGGTAGAAACCTCAGGAAGAGCAACTGAGGAGGGATCCCTCTTCCAGGACGGACAGACGTGCAATAGATGTAGTACAGAACAGATCAACATGATAAATTAACAGTAATCCATATGACACAGAGAGAGAGAGAGAGAGAGAGAGAGAGAGAGAGAGAGAGAGATGCAGGTAATGACAGTAGCTTACAACAACATTAATGAAAGTAATAATATTATAGTTCTGGTTACTGTGATACAATATGTTGAAAGTATGTATTAATACCTGGCAGTATACATGTGTGACAATAATCATATGTGTATAATAACAGAAGAAGTATGACTAATGACTAATGATGGCAGCAGCAGCAGGAGGCATCTGGCGGGACCACGGCAGCAGCACAACCACACACGTCATGCTGTCCAGGCACCGCTGTGATATGAGTTAATCTGAGAGACAGTGGAGCACAAAGGCTCCGGAGAAGAATCCGAGTTAGTGACATCCAGAATGGCCGGGTTAGCTAGATGCAGTAATAGGATACGAGAGAGAGAGAGAGAGAGAGAGAGAGAGAGAGAGAGAAGGAGAGAAGGGGCCCCGTGTATTATAGGGGGGTCCTCCGGCAGACTAGGCCTAAGTCAGCCTAACTAAGGGCTGGTACAGGATAAGCCTGAGCCAGCCCTAACTATAAGCTTTATCAAAGAGGAAAGTCTTAAGTCTAGTCTTAAATGTGGAGACGGTGTCTGCCTCCCGGACCGTAACAGGAAGATGATTCCACAGGAGAGGAGCCTGATAGCTAAAAGCTCTGGCTCCTGATCTACTTTTGGAGACTTTAGGGACCACGAGTAACCCTGCGTTCTCAGAGCGCAGTGTTCTGGTGGGATAATATGGCACTATGAGCTCTCTAAGATATGACGGAGCTTGACCATTTAGAGCTTTATAAGTTAACAGTAGGATTTTAAATTCAATTCTGGATTTTACAGGGAGCCAGTGCAGAGAAGCTAAAACAGGAGAGATATGATCGCGTTTCTCAGTTCCTGTTAGTACACGTGCTGCTGCATTCTGAATTAGCTGGAGAGTTTTTAAGGACTTACTAGAGCTACCTGATAATAGAGAGTTACAATAATCCAGCCTTGAGGTAACAAAAGCGTGGACCAATTTTTCTGCATCTTTTCGGGTCAGGATAGGCCTAATTTTCGCAATATTACGCAGATGAAAAAATGCAGTCCGTGAGGTTTGTTTTAAATGAGAATTAAAAGACAAATCTTGATCAAATGTTACTCTAAGGTTTCTTACGGTAGTGGCAGGGGCCAGAGCAATGCCATCTAGAGAAACTATGTCATCAGATAAAGAGTCTCTGAGTTGTTTGGGGCCAAGAACAATAACTTCAGTTTTGTCTGAATTTAACATCAGGAAATTGGTGCTCATCCAAGTTTTTATGTCTTTAAGGCAATTATGGAGTTTAGTTAATTGATTGCTTTCTTCTGGCTTCATTGATAAATACAACTGAGTATCATCCGCATAACAATGGAAATTTATAGAGTGATTTCTAATGATGTTACCTAAAGGAAGCATATATAGAGTAAACAGGATTGGTCCGAGCACAGAACCTTGCGAACTCCAAAACAAACTTTAGTACGTAAGGATGGTTCATTGCGAACGCCAACAAATTGAAAACGATCAGATAAATAAGATTTAAACCAGCTTAGTGCTGAACCTTTTAAGCCAATTAAGTGATCCAGTCTCTGCAGTAGAATTTGATGGTCAATTGTGTCAAACGCCGCACTAAGATCTAATAAAACAAGTACAGAGACGAGTCCTTTGTCTGAAGCAATCAGAAGGTCATTTGTAATTTTAACTAGAGCTGTCTCAGTGCTATGATGCACTCTAAATCCTGACTGAAATTCCTCAAATAAATTATTATCCTGGAGAAAATCACACAGCTGGTCTGCGACTACTTTCTCAAGGATCTTTGACATAAAGGGAAAATTAGATATTGGTCTATAATTGGCTAACACCTCTGGATCCAGGGTGGGCTTTTTTAGTAGAGGTTTAATTACAGCTACCTTAAAAGACTGTGGTACATAGCCTGTTAATAAGGATATATTGATCATATCTAATATATGAGTGTTAACTAAAGGAAAGACCTCCTTAAGTAGCCTAGTTGGGATGGGGTCTAAGAGACACGTTGATGATTTGGATGAAGAAATCACTGCAGTCAATTCTTGAAGAGAAATTGGGGAGAAGCAATCTAAACATATATTAGGTTTTACAGCTGTGTTTGAGGTTAGATAGGTACTATCTGAGGGCAGGAGGTCATGAATTTTGCCTCTAATAGTTAGAATTTTGTCATTAAAAAAGCTCATAAAATCATTACTGCTAAGGGCTAAGGGAATACAAGACTCAATAGAGCTTTGACTCTCAGTCAGCCTGGCTATAGTGCTGAAAAGAAACCTGGGGTTGTTCTTATTGTCTTCTATTAGAGCTGAGTAATAGTTTGCTCATTGGAGGCCCCTCTTATAAGTTTTGAGACTGTCTGTCCAGATTAAACGAGATTCTTCCAGTTTGGTTAATCGCCAATTCCTTTCAAATTTTCGATATTTGTTTTAACTTACGGGTTTGACAGTTATACCAAGGAGCGAACTTTCTTTGCTTTTTTAACTTCTTTTTAAGAGGAGCTACAGAGCCTACGGTGCTATCAACAAAATGATCAATTCGGGAGAGGTTAAAGTCGGCACGGGAAACCTCTGTTACTGAAGGTATTGGTATTGAATTTAACGACGAAGTAATCTTTTCCTTAAGTTTTGCGACAGCACTATCTGATAAACATCTGGTATAGTAACTGTTGCTGAGTGGCGTGTAATCGAGTAAAAAGAAATCAAAAGTAATCAGATAATGATCCGATAGCAAGGGATTCTGTGGAAAGACTTTTCGGTTATCAATTTCAATTCCATACGTCAGAACTAGATCGAGGGTATGGTTAAAACAATGAGTAGGTTCATGTACACCCTGACTGAAGCCAATAGAGACGAATAATGAGATAAACGCGGTAGCCAGGGAGTCATTATCAACGTCGACATGAATGTTAAAATCGCCTACAATAATAACTTTATCTGATTTAAGAACTAAACTGGATAAAAACTCTGAGAATTCAGATAAAAATTCAGAATACGGGCCAGGAGCACGGTACACTATAACGACTAAAGTGGCTGCGAGGTTTTCCAGGTCGGATGTAAAAGACTAAGAACGAGGCTTTCAAATGAATTATAATCTAGTTTAGGTTTAGGGCTGATTAACAGGCTAGAGTTAAAAATGGCTGCAACTCCCCCTCCTCGGCCACTGCCTCGAGGAATGTGGGTATTATTATGACTGGGAGGCGTGGACTCATTTAGACTGACATATTCATCTTGACACAGCCAGGTTTCAGTGAGACTGAGTAAATCAATATGATTATCTGATATTAATTCGTTTACTAACACTGCTTTAGACGATAGAGACCTGATATTTAACAGTCCGCATTTAATTCTCCTGTTTTGTCTTTCTGTCACAGAAGAGGTTTTAATTTTTATGAGGTTGCTATGCACAACTCCTCTTTGTTTAATTTTAGATTTAGATAATTTAGGCGGTCGGGGGACAGACACCGTTTGTATAAAACTATTAAAACTATGGCTGGGTAACTGAACTAGAAGCTCAGAGAGGCGTTTAGGACTGCGCCTCCGAGTCCTGGTCTCAACTCTGGGTTGTCAGGGATTTAAATTACTAATAAAGTTTGCCAGGTTCCTAGAAATGAGAGCAGCTCCATCCAAAGTGGGATGAATGCCGTCTCTCCTAATAAGACCAGGTTTTCCCCAGAAACTTTGCCAATTATTAACGAAACCCACATCGTTTGCTGGACACCACCTGGACAGCCAGCGGTTAAATGATGACATGCGGCTAAACATGTCATCACTGGTCAGATTTGGGAGGGGTCCAGAGAAAACTACGGAGTCCGACATCGTTTTTGCATATTCACACACCGAAGCAATATTAATTTTAGTGACCTCCGATTGGCGTAACTGGGTGTCATTGCCGCCGACGTGAATAACAATCTTACTGAATCTATGTTTAGCTTTAGCCAGCAGTTTTAAATTTGACTCAATGTCGCCCGCTCTGGCCCCAGGGATACATTTGACTATGGTCGCTGGTGTTGCTAACTTCACGTTTCTCAGAATAGAGCTGCCAATAACCAGAGTTATTCTCATCTGCTACCTCTTTATCAAGTCTTGGTCATAGTTGTCCTATTGCCCATCTTCATATCTGATGGAGTCACACCCATGCATCAGCCATTTGCCATTTCTGTTTGGTTTTCACATCGCTATTTGTGCTATATGTTCTTGCTGTTCAGACCTCTTTTCCTTGCACTCGTTAATATGATTCCTATTCTGTCTGCCTCGATTCAGTTTGGCCTGCTGTCATTTGTCACATGTTCCCACAACACTCAACAATCTCATGCCATATACACAGTCATTCATGGTCCTCTAACTACATAATGCATGCACTAACACCTGCTTTTCTGCTAATTGCTCCCCTTTATCACTTTATAACCTACTATCATGCATCACCCATGATTATGCCCTCTTGGTTATCTTATCACAATTTCTGCCTTGCTGATTCATTATCTGCTGGTTTTGGGACCTATTCTGCTGTACTCATTTATTCAAGTTGGTCATAAGTTAACACAAATGCTCTGTCATGGTCTGTGGGGCCTCATGCCGTATGCGCCAACACGCAAGGTCTTCGGAACCGCCCTCTGAATGCTCATACGTGGTCCATGGGACCCCATGCAACACATGGTCTTTGCGACTCCAGTCTATGCACCCAAGGTCTACAGGACCTCATACTCATACATGGTAATTTCTTTCTTCTTATGTTTTGTCATGATGACTTTAATTTCTGTTTGGTCACCGGACCTTATTTTACTTTCACCATTTTATTTTTTCGGTCTTATAACCTTTCATTTATGTTTGGTCCTTGTTGACCCTTAATTATGTTCTACATGTAGGCCCAGGTCACCACAACCTCACACCGGTCACAGTAATTTCAGTTTGGTCATCAGACCCTTAATTTCTGTTGCTGTCATGCTGAAAGTTGCTGACTTTAATTTGTTTGGTCACCAGACCTTAATGTTATTTTTAACATTCTATTTAAGTTGGTCTTCTGACCTTAATTTCTGTTTGGTCTTATGGCCTTTCATTTCAGTTGGTCCTCGTTGACCGTTTATTATGTTCAACATATAGACACCCACGGTCTGCAGAACCACACACTTTTCGGCTTTCCTTTCTGGCATATCACCATCATTTCTTTTGTCACAGCTTACTTTATCTCTGGCTTTCATATCATTTGGTTATTAGACCTCAACACGTTTCCTTGCATCTATCATCATCTACTAGTTGGTTAGCTCCCTAGCTGTCATTCCAGACATATTGCTACCACACATTTCTCATGAGAGTTGTACCAGCTTATTTCTGTCATATACTTAACTATGCACATATCCATTCCATAGTCTTTCACCTTTTGCTTTATGCGTGTTTCTCTAGCTGCACATCTCCCTGTAATTTCCTCTTTACTCATTTATTAGAAGCCTGTTGCCTGCTAGTACGGTAAAGATAACTTCATGTCAATTGTTGTTCTTACTCTTCTTTTGGGGGGAGTTCCCTATTCAACTATGGATTCATTACCCTCCCTAAATCATACCATCTCTACGTGGTCTAATTGCCAAAGACTTCACATTTCACATTCTTATGTGCACATGTTAATAAATATTCTTTTTACTATAAAAACGTGTCTCTCCTGATTGAAATGAAGCTCAGCCTAAGTTCAATCAGGAAGACTTTCTTTGTGCTCATTCATTCACAAATCTCTACATCCCACTTCCACTGCTTCCTCTAATTAGGTGACTATGGGTGTTCACTCTTTTACTTATCCAATCAAACTTTGCCACAGTCTCTCTCAGCCAATCAGGATGTTACTGCAAAATTTTAAATCTGCTTTGTCTTCTGCTGCTGTCAGCCATCATTTTAGGCAGAATCTTTTTTGCCCTCCTCCACCCCGTTCATCTCCAGCCATCGTAACAGTTTTTTGTACCAGGCTGTAAACATGTTTATTTCTCTTCTTCAACACTGAAGTGATAATTGCATCAATAATTGGAATACAATAATATATATATTATTCTGCAAAATGAGTATTTTTACTTTTGGTACTTTAAATATATTTTCATGCTAAAACCTTTGTACTTTTACCTAAGAGCTTAGATGTAGAACTTTCACACTGTGGTATTACTATTTGTACTTCTATAAAAGATTTGTATACATCTCCAACAACTTTGCAGTAGATACACAATTATTGAAGAAGTAAAAAGGAGGAAAGTTAAAGTGCTAAAGTTAAAGTATTACTATGACCACAAGCAATTTACTTTAGTTATTTTTCACTTTTAGATGAAAGATGGAGCAACAGCAAAGGACAGAGACAGACAAACAGACAGACAGATGGAGGTTGATACCATGTGATATGCTCATGGATAAAAACTGGAGGTCACAAAAGAATGTAACCTTCAGTCAGAGTCACCTTGGGAGCAGAGCCACGAGAGAGAGAGAAAATGGAAAGAGCTCACCAAACCGCTTTGATTGTATAACGACAGACTGACAGCTGCCTGTCAGACTGGAGACCATCAGCTCGTCACTGCTCCACTGCTCACTTTTTTTAAAAAATATTTTTTTTATTATTGAGCGAGCATGGTTCTGAATACAGCACATCTCTTTTGCATGAGATGTTGAATCCTCACACATACATGCACACAGACATACCACTCAGGACACTTGCTCATACACCCTGGCATACACACACACACACACCACACACACACACACACACACACACACACACACGATAGAAAGGACAGGATGAACATGCTAAATAGGGTTCGTTAGTGTTTATTAATGCATTAAAGCAGTGTCGCAAAGTCAAAGTCAGCCAGACTTTTTGTAATGACAAGTTGATGTTTGGGTTGTCTTGATTATGACAACTTGATATTAATTAAAGGGACATTACCAGAAGATGTCTTTGTCATAACAACTTGACATTAACAGAAAAGGCACCTCTTTTTGTGTTTATAATTAGATGTCGAAGGTTACAACTCTAACACTCGGTCAGATAGATGTCTGGCAGGATACGACACAGAAATGGCTATCATTACACCATTATGACAGTGGAATGAATAAATTCTCTGACCTCAAGTAAAGTGGTACCATTTTGTCATTAAGATATCATGAAGAATAAGACAGGCTGTCAAAGAATTTATTCTTTATATTTACTGTTGTCATTATAAGGACATCCCAAACAAATTTAATGTCAGCTTGTCATGACAAAGACAACTTCTGGTAATGTCAAGTTGTCATAATCAAGACAACCCAAACAATGTCAACTTGTCATTACAAAAACCGAATGACACTTAATGACAGCAGTCATAAACGTTTATGACATGTACACAATGTTTATGACAAGTTCATGACAGTGTCATGTCACCCTTACGTAGATAATTTCAAGTAAAGTGTTACCAAATATTGTATACAGCTCCTATTAAACATCTCCTTTTATTTTCCCTTTTCTTTAGGATTTCCCCTATCTCAGCTGAGGTTCCATTTCCAAGATCAAAGTTTTCTGTTATCCAGTTTCAATTGCAGAAACTATAAACATTACACATCTTTTAGCTTTTATTTTAGTTCCTGAAATGAAAAAAAAAAACAACTGAATTATGATGGATAATGTCAGATGATTTCCACATCTTATCCATGCCTCCCAATGTAGTTGGGCATTTTGAAAAGTTATTAATAGGTTATTCCAGACTTGTATATATGTATAGTAATTTCTATTTCTTGACCTAGTATTTTCTTCATTTTTGTCGAAGCATAAATATTTGGCAGCCACATCATCTTAAAAAAGATTGACTTTACCTACTAAATGTATCTTCAGATGAGACCACTTTTCAAAGTCCTTCTTACCGTTTGTGATTAATGGAGGGAAATACAGCTGTTGTTAATCTGCGCTAATGTAGTACCCAAGGTATTTAATGTTCTTTGTTTGCACTTTAAATTGCTGTAAGCTTTCCGAATTAGTTACAACTTCACCTATTACCAATAATTCTGTTTTTGCTACATTCATTTTGCAACCTGATAGCTTTGAAAATTCAGTCATGATTTCAATTGCATATGGAATACAAGTGTTTACAGTGGCATGCAAAAGTTTGGCCACCTCTGGTCAAAATTTTGTTTACTGTGAGTAGTTAAGTGTGTAGAAGATGAACTGATCTCCAAAAGACATGAAGTTAAAGATGAAACATTTCTTCAGTATTTCAAGCAACATTACTTTTTAATTTCTTTTACAGTTTTAAAATAAAAAAAGAAAAAAAAGAAAAAGAAAGCGCCCTTAAGCAAAAGTTTGGGCACCCTGCATGGTCAGTACTTATTAATGCCCCCTTTGGCAAGTATCGCAAGCCCTTTTCAAATAGGAATTGTGCAAGTTTGCAGGAAAGCCCAATCGGTCTTTTTTTCGGCATTGGCAGTATAAAAACAAATTCGGGGAGTACTTTTGTTTCTACAGAATGCGCCTTTTTCGGGCAATGGGGGGTGTGTGACATAAACAGTGACATGGGAGAGAAGCCGCGGCTGGTCAGTCCTTCGGTGATTCTCTCATAAGTCAGCCCGTTCTTCACCGTTCCCGTCACTTGGCGGTTAATGGCCTCTTCGTTTGTTCTCCCAAAAATCAACTACTTACTTGCCATGACACCCGTTACCCCACCCCTAGGCTGGTTTTCCTCTCTGAACTCAGCAGTAAAAACATTCTATTGGAAAGGAAAAAAAACCCGGATCAAATTAACCACTCTTCAAAAACCCAAACAGTATGGCAGACTTGATGCCCCAAATTTTTACCATTACTTTCTTTCTCAC
Source organism: Epinephelus fuscoguttatus (assembly GCF_011397635.1). Classification (NCBI taxonomy): domain Eukaryota; kingdom Metazoa; phylum Chordata; class Actinopteri; order Perciformes; family Serranidae; genus Epinephelus; species Epinephelus fuscoguttatus. The sequence goes on along the minus strand of NC_064772.1, from coordinate 3,765,325 downwards.
CAACTGCAGTATATCCATCACTGGATCAACAATTCAAATTCTGTCTGGCAAGATATTGAACAAACCATCTGTAAAGACCTGCCCATCCAAGACATTATCTTCATAGACAAATCAATCAGAACCCATGACTACTTCAAATATAATACAATAAACACTACCATCACAGCCTGGTGGAAAGCAAATGAAATCCTCACCCTCCATATTTCCCCATGCAAATCCACCCCTATCTGGCACAACCCCATGTTCAAAATTAACAATAAAACAATCAACTAGCCAGCCTGGGGGACCTCTTCGGTGGTGGCTCTCTCATGACCCTCAACCTTCTGAAACAGACATACAACCTACCACAAAACTGTCAATTCCAATACCTACAACTAAAAGAGACCATAAAAAAAGTTATTGATATCCACAATTTCCACATACCAACCCCTCCTTTATTATTGCAAATAAATTCACTCAGACCTAAAAAAAAATTACTCTTTCAGATCTATAAACTGTTCTCATTTCATGACATTACTACCTCACTACCAATAGACAAATGGTCTTCAGACCTACAGATTCAAACAGATATCAATTGGCAAATAATTTGTAACAACACATTCACCACGTCATCCAACTCAAATATACAGCTAATTCAATACAAAGTACTACATAGAGCACACATCACCCCCTATAAAATGTAACTGATGGGCCTCACTGACACCAACACCTGTACACACTGTCCATCCATAATAGATAATTACCCCCATGCATTCTGGTACTGCTCCCCAATCAAACAGTTTTGGTCAGAGGTCATCGGAGAGCTATCCAAGATCCTCAACCTCAGCATCCCACTCTCCTCCTCCATAGCCCTGCTTGGTGACCCCTCCTCTCTATCAACCCCAAAACATCTTCAAACGTTCATCCTCACCTCTACAGCTGTGGCAAAAAAAAAAAAAAATCATTTTAAACCCCGTTAAAGGGGTTTTTTTGGGGAGTTTTTCCTTATCCGCTGTGAGGGTCTTAAGGACAGAGGGATGTCGTATGCTGTAAAGCCCTGTGAGGCAAATTGTGATTTGTGATATTGGGCTTTATAAATAAAATTGAAATTGAATTGAAACTTGAAAGACCGAACTAAATTATCACTAAACCACTGGTACAACTTGTTAACGGAACACTCAAATTTAGAAAAACTCTCATTTACCATAAAAGAAAATATCACCTATTACAACAACATCTGGTCGCCATTTCTACAATTTATCCAGAGCTGATCCCTCCAAACACCACATCACATTGTTTTTTTTTCATTCTCTCTTTTTTCTCACACCAAGAAATTTGACACCCCTCAGTAGGTCTGCTCAATACTCCTTAGCACAGCCCCCCTGTTCTTGAATTGTTTTGAATTAGAAAAACTTGATGATGACATTGACTTATTGATTTGCTTTTGTTTTTGTTTTGTTAGTTTATTTGTTTGTTCTGTAATTGCCCCTTGTTTCATACTGTTCTGTACTTGTCTAGTTGTCCTGTGTGTACTTAAATATTCAATAAAAAAAAATTCTACAGCATCTAAACACTTTTTGTAACCAGCTAGGAGTCTTTTAGTTCTTGTTTGGAGGATTTTCACCCATTCTTCCTGCAAATGGCTATCAAATAATGATGTTTAGGTCGGGGGACTGTGAGGGCTATGGCAAAACCTTCAGCTTGAGCCTCTTGAGGTAGTCCATTGTGGATTTCAAGCCAGTTTAGGATCATTGTCCTGTTGTAGAAGCCATCCTCACTTCATCTTTTTTTACAGATGGTGGGATGTTTGCCTCCAGAATTTGCTGGAATCTAACCGAATCCATTCTGAAATGTTCCCCGTGCCACTGGCTGCAACACAATACCAAAGCATGATCAATCCACCCCTGTGTTTAACAGTTGGGCAGGTGTTCTTTATATGAAACTCTGCACCCTTTTTTCTCCAAACACACCTTTGCTCATTGCATCCAGATAATTCTATTTTAACTTCATCAGTCTACAGGACTTGTTTCCAAAAAGCATCAAGCTTTTTTTTCAATGTTCCTTTTGCAAGTGTAATACTCTGATAAATATCAGTCATATTTATGTTCTTTTTTTATGGGAATGAGTTAAAGAAAAAGTCAGTTCATGATGAAGTTAAAATTTGCAGAAATAACTATTTGATAAAACTGAGATGTTAAAATGTATAAATGATTTATGTTTAAAATGAGTGGTTTTAAAAACACAATTTCATGGGGTATGAATGCCTTAAAAAAAAAAATTAAAAAGTAATTCTTATTACGTTATATTACGTGTGTGAGTTCATGACCTTTGAGTATTTACACTTCCGGGCAGACCCGAGAGAGGAAGAAGAAGGCGCAATGTGTTAATGGCGTGGAGCGGAGACTCTGGGACTGTGTTATATCTGTGCCGTGGTTTATCCATGACGGACTGAACTGCTCTCTGAAAATTATGCCGTGAGTGTGCGAGTCAGCATCCCCGGCGCAGATGAGTATTTTTTTTGTTTTATTGGAGACGAAGTAAGTTGAGCTGAGTTAGCCAGTCGGAGCTAGTGGAAAGCTAACTACACGGTCGTCGCGGTGGATCATCGCCGGGTCGTCGTGGATGAGCGTCGCTGGGTCGTCACGGACGAGCATTGCCGGGTCGTCGTGGATGAGTGTCGCCGACGAGGGGGCCGCCGCAACGGGGGAGTGGATCAGCAACTGCAGCTTGGCCCCGCTAGACACACAGAGGTACCCACAGACATTACAGTAACCATCATGAGCTCCAACTAAGTGCGCCAACGAAACAAAGTAAGAGTGCACTCAGGTTGAACAATTAGGACTAGACAAAACATATTCACCCGGGTCTTTTATTTTCTTCATTTGTCTCTTTTCCAAAACCAAAGGTCTGAATGTTTTTTCAGGTGCAATACATTTTCAAAACCTGATATCTTGTGTTGTGTCATTGAGTGGTGTTTTCATTCAAACTGCTGAGTAAATATAAGTTACAGGTCACAGTATTCCCACCAGCCTCTAAATTAACATTGTACAGTGAGTGAGAATCATACATTACCCTAGACAGTTGTTTACTATGTGAGATGTCTCTTTTACCACAAAATATTGCATAAGGGTTAAGAAGATTTCATCTTAAAGCATAAGGTTGGTTTCTTAATACACGAGCCGGTGGAAAAAAGGGTTACACAAACTTCTGACGCTAAATTTTGTGGTAAAGACATGGGAAAGGTTTTCTTCTGATGACTCTTCATGAAGGTCATATTTGTACAGGTAACACTGCACAGTAGAACAGTGCACCACCACTCCAGGTCTGCTAAATCTTCCCTTTTACTTTTATTATTATTATCTTATTATGCCAACTGAAGAATTAAATATGTTTATTTGGGTGTTTTAGCTCTTTCTCTGGAGCGGAAACTGACGCAAATGAGCTCATTAATCAATGAGGGGGGAAAACAACACGATTCAACAATTAGTCGGCTAAAGGAAAAATCTGTCAAATCAGATCTAGACTATCAAAATTCTTAGTTGGGGACACCCCTAGTACATACATACAGAAATGCGTACATGCACATTATGTACATATCCACCCATATATACATACACAGATTTGATTTGATTTGATTTGATCTTAAGTCTTTATTTCGAACAAGCGGTGTTAAAAACAATACAAAATAAAATAAAATACAAAAAAATATATATTTATGTATGTAACCAGAAGGTAAGGCAACACTGGGGCAGACCACATGGATCCACCAATAGGTTCGAAAAGGAGTAGAATAAAGTATACACTTTTCTAGTCCTACCCCTTAATTCCAGAATAATCTCATATTTTACAACCATCTATAGTATCAATAATACACTTAGATAAACATACATATCCACACACCCATATTTAGCTAACTGTATAATATAATGATATAAATACTTATTCAATTATATACAGTACCCAGCATTTGGCTGTAATAATATGTATAGCCTATTATACAGTCCGTAATAATAATAATAATAATGATAATAATAATCGTAGTAATAATAATAATCATCATAATATATAGTAATATAATAGTGAACTACTGACAGCAATGATATAACAACAATATATATACCTCCATATATACTTGATTAACTATATTAGAATAGATGTGTTATATACACTGGTTCATATATATGCATATAAATACATATAAATCTATATATAAACATAAATCCGTATATACAGTACAGGCCAAAAGTTTGGACACACCTTCTTTGGGGTGAGCTGGACCGCAGAGTGAAGGCAAAGGGGCCAACAAGTGCTAAACACCTCTGGGAACTCCTTCAAGACTGTTGGAAAACCATTTCAGGTGACTACCTCTTGAAGCTCATGGAGAGAATGCCAAGAGTGTGCAAAGCAGTAATCAGAGCAAAGGGTGGCTATTTTGAAGAAACTAGAATATAAAACATGTTTTCAGTTATTTTATTTTTTTTTTGTTAAGTACATAACTCCACATGTGTTCATTCATAGTTTTGATGCCTTCAGTGAGAATCTACAATGTAAATAGTCATGAAAATAAAGAAAACGCATTGAATGAGAAGGTGTGTCCAAACTTTTGGCCTGTACTGTATACATATAAATAAATATAAATCTATATATAAACATGAATCTGTACATAAACATAAATACATTCATTCATCTTCTAACCGCTTCATCCTCTTGAGGGTCACGGGGGGGCTGGAGCCTATCCCAGCTGACATCGGGCGAGAGGCAGGGTACACCCTGGACAGGTCGCCAGACTATCGCAGGGCTGACACATAGAGACAAACAACCATTCACGCTCACATTCACACCTATGGACAATTTAGAGTTACCAATTAACCTAGTCCCCAATCTGCATGTCTTTTGACTGTGGGAGGAAGCCGGAGTGCCCGAAGAGAACCCACGCTGACACGGGGAGAGCATGCAAACTCTGCACAGAAGGGCTCCCACGCCCGGGATCGAACCGGCAACCCTCTTGCTGTGAGGCGAGAGTGCTAACCACCACACCGTGCCGCTCCACATAAATACATATAAATCCGTATATCTACATATCTACATAAACATATGGATTATTCACATCTTTATTTTGTATAATAAGTTCCTTTATAACTATTTTTAAATTGTGATATGTTTCGACTTTGTTTTAGTTCCACGCTAAGGTTGTTCCACAGTTTCACTCCGTCGGTAGACATACAGAAGCTCTTCAGTGTTGTGCGTCTATTGAGAATTTTTAAGTTAAACTGACCCCTGAGATTATAACCTCCCTCTCTTTCATAAAATATCCCCTGTAAATGACCCAGTAGTGAATTATTCTTTGCTTTAAACATTAGTTGTGCTGTTTTGAAATCTATAAGATCCAGAAATTTTAATGATTTGGATTGTAAAAATAATTGATTTGTGTGATCCTGATAACCTGCGTTGTGTATTATTCTCATTGCCCTTTTTTGTAGTACGCACAAGGAATGAAGTGAGCTTCTGTATGTCTTACCCCAGACCTCCAAACAGTAATTCAAATAGGGTAAAACCAGTGAGATGTATAGGATGAGTAGTGATTTATAGTTCAAGAAATGTTTTGCCTTTGCTTATACTGAGATACTTCTTGACAGTTTGATTTGAACATGTTTGATGTGAGATTTCTAGCTAATTTTTTCGTCAGTGATCACACCCAAGAATTTTATTTTCTTAACTCTTTCTATTTGGACACCGTCTATCTGTACTTGGATTTGACGATTTGTTTTATAATTTCCAAATACCATAAATTTGGTTTTACTTATATTTAAAGATAACTTGTTTTGATCAAACCATTTTTTTCATTTTGCTCATTTCTGAGGTGATCATGTCTTAAAGTAGCTGCAAGTTCTCACCTGTTCCAAGATATTAGTATCGTCAACAAATCATACACATTTCAATACGTCAGATGCTTTACATAAATCATTTATATATAAATTAAATAATATCGGTCCTAATACTGACCCTTGGGGGACACCATACACAGTATCTGCACATTTTGATTTAAAATCACTCATCACCCATCTTCACAAATTGTTGCCTGTTCTTTAAATAACTTTCCACCCAATTCAGCACTAATCCCCGTATCCTGTATCGTTCTAATTTTTTAGTATTTTATGATTTATCGTGTTGAAAGCTTTTTTCGAGTCTATGAACACCCCAACAGCAATTTGAATGACAAATTGCAGATATGTGTGAGTAGTTTAGATATCCCTTCAATTAGCCTTTTCACTATTATCATGTCAATTTCCTCAGAATCCGCAGATGTTTTATTTCTACATTTATTGACAGTGTCAACAAGTTCGTAGAAGAGTCTCGGCTGTGTTTGCCGGTATTGTATCAGGTATTTCTGCTGCAAGGTTTGCAAAGTAATTATTAAAATTGTTTACTATTTCATCCATATTATTTATCTTTTTATCATTTTCAATAAATTCTTGCGGATACTCTTTATGTCTAGGGCTGTTTCTCACTACGTTATTTAATATTTTCCATATACATTTGATATTATTTTTGTTATTTTCCAATATTTTGTCATAATATTCCCTTTTTACATGTCCTCATAATATTAGTTAATTTATTTTTATATTTTTTGTATTTATCTTCAGCTTCTTTCGTTCTCCGTTTTGTAAATTCTCTATATAAAGTATTTTTCTTCTTACAGGCGTTTTGTAAGCCTTTTGAGATCCATTGATTATTATATTTACAATTTCTATTAATTAGTTTAGTTGGGCAATTTTTATCATATAATAATTTAAATATTCTTATAAATTCATCATAGGCTTTATCCACATCTTTTTCTTTATAAATTGATTCCCAGTTATATGCTTTAAGATCATTTTTAAATGCCTCCATAGTCTCTTCAGTTCTAGTCCATCCATATGGTCCATTATCCTGATAGTTTTTTTTAATGTTACAGTGGTGAATTGTGAAGATTGGCAGGTGGTCACTGATGTCGTTTATTAATAACCTGCTCACAGAATTGTTAGTTATTACATTTGTGAATATGCTGTCAATTAGTGTTGCACCTTGAGCAGTAATTGGGGTGGGTCTGGTGATTTTGGGATATAGGCTGAGACTGTACAAGGTATTGATAAACTCTTAAGTCATTTTGTGTTTATTTGGATTTAGAAGACCAATGTTGACGTCCCCACAGATATACATAACTTTTTGATTTGCATTTGTGAAATTTTCTTCTATCCATTCCTTAAATATATCTATATTGGAGCTCGGCATTCATGTAAACAAGCGATAGATATGAAACCCCCAGTTCATCTCTGTACCTCTGGAAAACCATATGTCTATACTTTGTTTTAAACTGATTCATGTTTGGACATTGCTTTAACTCCACATTCTGACTGTTCCATATTTTTGCTCCACAATTTGAAATACAAAAACCTTTCATAGTTGTTCGAACTTTAAGCCTTTTAAAATGAAATTCTTTTTGAATTTGAAATTATTTGTACAGTTTGATACTGTACAATATCAGTAAATGTGAGTATTTTTGACTGTAAGAAAAGAGAATGAGTATGGTCCAGATATCCAACCTTGTGAATGATACGTACGGCTCTTTTCTGAAGGGTAGTTAATGAATATAATGAGCATTTGTAATTATTTTCCTAGACTTCCACGCAGTAATTTAAATATGGTAAAACTAGTGAACAGTAGAGAATGTGTTGTGATTTGTAATCCAGAATCTGCTTTACTTTGTTTATCACTGAAATGCTCCTTGACACCTTAGTCAGTACATGTTTTATGTGTGATTTCCAATTAATTTTATCCTGCCAGATGCCTGCTGCTGCTGTTATCATGGGGTCAAACCCCCGGCAGCCATTAGGTGCCCGGCGGCTATTTGCCACCGGGCGACTATTTGGAAATATACGGTATGTGACAATAATCATATGTGTATAATAACAGTAGAAATGTGACTAATGATAACAGCAGCAGCAGGAGGCATCTGGCAGGACCACAGCAGCTCTTGTAGGCTGAAATCAAGACGATCACATTAACCAGTGCGCAATCATCAGACTTGACAATTATCACGGGAAAACAATGTTTGTTATATCGAGATAATGAGATAATTAATTCATTATCACGAGAAAACAATCTCTGTTATGTCGAGATAACAAAATAATTAATTCATTATCACGAGAAAACAATCTCTGTTATGTCGAGATAACAAAATAATTAATTTGTTATCACGAGAAAAAAAAAATACATGGCCGTTCTCAGCTTCCGTAGTTATCATCAATGAAGTACTTTGGATAAATGTTTGATGTGGTGCTATTTCTTATAGTACTGTTTAATGAATTCCATATTCCTTTAATATTGTTTTTATTATATAGTATTGTCTTATAATAGTCTTTCTTATTTGACAATTGATAATATGAGTTAACTTATTTTTATATTTTTTATATTTATTTTCTGCTTCTTTTGCTTTCAATCTTAGAAATTCTCTGTAAAGAGTGTTTTTCTTTTTGCAGGCATTTTGTAATCCCTTTGTGATCCATGGACAATTGGTATATATTCTTTTTTTTACTGTTCCACTCTTTTATCGGACAGTTTTTATCATATAATAACCAAAAATTCTTAGGAATGTGTTATAAGCACTATTAACATCACCATTTTCATAAATTACATCACAATTCTGCGCCAGTAAATCATCTTTAAATGACTTGATGGATTCCTCTGACCTCATTCGTCTGTATTGTCTTTGCTTATCTGGCCTGTTTATCTTGTAATTGCCATTGTATACCACAAAAACTGGCAGGTGGTCACTGATATTGTTGATCAGTAACCCACTCACGGTCTTGTTCTCAAAGTCATTAGTGAAAATATTGTCAATTAAGATGGCAGAGTGGGATGTAATTCTGCTGAGTCTGGTCAATTTTAAGAGCATTGTGCTGTGGGTGGATGGGGTGCGTTCCACTACTGTTCTGTACTGTCTGTCTGCCACCTGTGGGCTTCATTCCATTTCAGATTGCCGTCCGTCTGCCGTAACCGATCCAAACGCCACTAATAAATAAGTAAATAAAAAAATAAAATAAAATAAGGCTGAGCACGGAAGAACCAGAGAGGAAACACCATCACATGGAGCTGACCGCCCCCGGCAACCCAGCCACCCTCTTCTCCATAAGGGGAGAGCGGACCCTAAGCCAGTGCCAGCGCGACAGAACCAGCAAATGTCTAGTAAAGCCGAATTAGTAATGACACTGCACCTAGATGAAATATGTCAAGAAAAAGTATGGATGATGTTTAATTTCAGATATTTTAGGAAGTTCTCTAGAAACGGCATTTTTGGGACTGAATATTTGAATATATCAAATATCTTGTACAGCCGAACTATCATGTTAGTGTTGTTGTTATTATTATTGGTGGGAAATTATAACAGAGGAATATATTTGCCGTTTTAATATCAAGAACACTTTCATGTTTTTTGTGTGTATACAGGACGTTGTTGAATCAGGGAATTCGTGTGTCCACCACAAAAAAGGATCCTAATTGACTTTACATTGGCATTGTTTCCGTGGTACCGGCACGTAATTTCAACCCATTACGTGCTGCCACCACGGAATGTGGTGTTAAGAGGTTGTGGTCATTTCACGTATTTTTGTGAGATCAGGTTTGAGTACTGCTGTTTGACTCTATGCATTATTTTTAGGAAAGATATTTAGTGGCATCTAGTGGTGAAGACTACAGATTGCAACCAGCTGAAACTTCTCCTGGTTAGAATTCTTTGAGTGTCATTGTTCAGGAGTTTTTACTGGGAGCTGACTTATCCATAGAGTTCTCTTCATCTCCAAAACAAACAGACCAGCTGATTTAAACTGACAAAACACCCGAAAATGTTGTGAAAAAAGATGGCATCGGGGAATACATTTCAAGTCACCTCTCTATCAGCTCCGCTAAATTTGTGCCAAAATTTAGGCTCTTATGTCTATTTTACAAGCCTTGGTAAAGCTTTTTGTGATTGGTGTTTTACAGTAGTGGCGTGTTGCTACAAGTCACTCTTTTGGGATGAGGAAATTAATTCGTGCAGTTATCACGTATGTCAGCATGTGTTTATACTGTATGCATGTTACAGTATGTATTGTTCAGTGTGGGCACATGCAACACTAAACCTCTGCATTCTCTCTGTCGGAGCTTTTGTCTTTCAGTTTGATTCAATTTCAGAGTGTTTCATTTCAGTGTTTCCAACAGGATTAACGAGAGAACAGTTTCATCAAATTCACAACCTCTGTTTAACACATACAGTCGATTCACTGAGGATCAAGCTCATAAATGTGCTCAGTTTGATGCCTGAATGACTGAAAAGACTGAGATGTGTTCATTGTCTTCTGACCACCAGCATGCTATCATGCTAGTTTTCTAGCGTTTGAAACATTTATTTAATGAGTTTGGAAGAAAGCCACAGAGTTAGTTAGTGTTGGAACCCTTCAGTTGACTCTGACTGGCTTAAAACTCTGATTTGTTTGAGAAAGACTGGAGCAGCTTGACTGGCTAACTAGTCGGTGAGCTAACAGCTGGCTGTGATAACAGCTGAGAGAGGACTGGAGGCTAAGCCAGCTGACAGGCTAACTAGCTGTCAGCTACGCGAACCAGCTGACAAGCTAACAGCTGGTGGCCGTGCTAACACCACAGTCAAGATGACTCCCAAGTTTGATTATGGTGAACTTAAAAAGTCCATTGATGCTCTCATCGACTAAGTTAATGCTGTGAAGGAGCAAATGATGTCAGGAAAGACACAGGACAGGACATGCATTGAAATGAAGCAGTGATGATCAAACACTGGAATTTGACGCCTGTTTCTTGCAAATGGTTATGATCTTTGTTTTTGATAAATAATTTGTGTAAAGTTCGAAGAATTGCGCTTCGACGCTTAAACATTCAGACAAGAAACCCTATAAGAGAGTTCCTTTTATAATGCTTTTACATTTAAAATAGCATGTATTGTAGCTGGTTGAAGCTATTGAATATTTTAAAACTTCCAAAAAAAAAAAAAAAAAAAAAATCAATACAATTTAGTTAGATTATGTTTATTTAGTCTATTATAATTTATAGCCTTGACATTAACTTGTCATATTGTTGAGTTATCAAGGAGACTTCCGTGTTTTTGTGTGTATACAGGAATGTTAAAGATATCATTGAGGAAAACGAGGTTGACGTGACATTGTTGAATCAGGGATTCATGAGAAAGGATCCTAACTGACTTTACATTGGCATTGTTTCCGTGGTACCGGCTTGTGCCGGTTTGAAAATGTTCCAACCAGTTTGATTTAAAGCCAAATATCTAACCGAACCAATATATCGAATTATATATTTTACCATTGGGAGTCGCATTTGAGCTATTTTTCCCCAATAAAAGCCCATTATAAGTGTAATGCACTTCCAATCCACTAGGTGGCGGTAATGCTGTATTAACCGCCAATACACACAAGGTTACACAAGAAGAAAAAGAAGAAGAAGCAGAACGACACCAAGACGTTAGGGCAAAGACGGTGGATAAACCAGTAATAACAGTAGTTGTAGTACAGTATGGTATATACTCTATAGTTAAGTAGTAATCCAGTAACTTTGGTTAGGGCAACAAACTGTATGACTGCTGACTCCCTCGCACTTTTCCCCGCCCCCAATGAAATCTGATCTCTCGCAGCAGCAGCAGACAGCTGAGCGGAGCTGCAAGTCCCTCTGCAGCCTCTGAGACAAACTAAACAAAACACTTGTAGGCTCCTTCACTTCATTTATAAACAAACATAAACCTTATTAAGTTGTCATAATGCATGTTACAATGCAAGATAAGTTGAATATAGTCCCTTGACACAGCGCTGATGTGAAAAGCTTTTTTTTTTTTTTCCTTTTTCAGTGGTCTCAGTGAAATGGCTGACGTGCTGATGTACTGTGGTAAGCGTGATGTGTCATTTCCGGTGTTTCTGTGCTGCTCTAGCGAACTTTTTTCCTCACTTCAGTTGCTTAACATCTACTTCACGTCTTAACCCACTCTAGTTCTTTTTAAGCTCTTTTTTTTTATATACTTTATTGTCAGAGTGCCAAAGTTTACATAGTTTTACATTTACTTACATGATTTTGCTATTTACAGCATTCTTACAATGTATGTATATATATATATATATATATATATATATATATATATATATATATATATATATATATATATATATATATATAGTGTGTGTGAGTGAAATTAATAATAATAATATTGCACGATGCATGGTAATGCACGATAATGCTCATACATGCTCATCCACAGACATCGACACCCATTTAAACACCCCCCCCTCCCCAGCCCACCTCCCCCAAAAAAAAGGTTCAGGGCTGAGTCTTTTGATATTATTCAATTGTATCTATTGTACTCATTATACTTAAACCATTTATTCCATTGTTTAAAATATTTCAGTTCTTGATTCCTGATTCTCTAAGTTATCCTTTCCATTTCTGAGATGTTGTTACATTTATCTTCCAGCTGTTAAGTGAAGGTGGGGTGGATTTTAACCAGTTCCTTGTTATCTGCTTCATAGCTGCAATTATAAGTGTCCTATATAAGTATCTGTCTATTTCTGATGTGAGTTCAGGTGGTGATATACCTAAAATAATACACTTTGATTCGAATGTCTGTTGAATTTGGAATGTTTTCATGATTGAAATTATAACTAATTGCCAGAACGTTTTTAGTATTGGGCAGAAAAAGAAGACATGTGAGTGATTTGCATTCTTTTCGCCGCAGCTTCTCCAACGGTCTGGTTTAATGGATATTGTAAATTTTGATTGCATTATTGGTGTGATAAAGAATCTGGTATATATTTTCCATGCATACTCTCTCCAGTATGTAGAATTTGCTGTTTTATGTATTGCTTTGTATACGTTTTCCCAATCTTCCTCTTTTATTTGTCCATGTAGTTCTGAGTGCCTTTAATCATATCTTGTGTATTGATGTTGTCTTCTAGTATTTAATATATTTTAGAGAGGATGTTCTTGGTCTCTGTGTTATAGTTTTTTATGTTTTTTAAGCTCTTATAGCTCTCCTCTTTTGAACAACTTTATTGCTAATCTTAGCTGTTGTTTGCACGTTATTAGCCTTGTTAGCTACATCAGCTTAACACTTAGCGATGGCTTCTCCTTCTCCTGCTCTTTCTTGCTCGGTGTGCCAGATGTTCAGTTATGCCTCTGCCTCCTTTAGCGACAGTGGTAATTGTAACAAGTGTGGTTTATTTCCTGCGTTGGAGGCGAGGCTTAGTGACCGGAAGCACGGCTCCACACCATGGAAAATCACTCTGTAGCTGTGGTAGTTAGCCAGCCCCCTGTAGCTGGCGTGGAGCCGCTTGGCATAGTCTCTGCTAGCAGTCCCCCAGTAACCCCTGTGCAGCCGGGAGGTTGGGTAACTGTCCGGGAGAAGAGTACTACCAAGCTGAAGCCCGTGGTTCACCACCAGCTTTTTAATGTTTCCAACCGCTTTTCACCACTCAGCGACACACCCGCTGAGGAGAAAACTCTGGTCATTAGCAGCTCTATTTTGAGAAACGTGAAGTTAGCAACACCAGCGACCATAGTCAGATGTATCCCTGGGGCCAGAGCGGACGACATTGAGTCTAATTTAAAACTGCTGGCTAAGGCTGCATTAAATAAAACTGTTATTCAGGTTGGCGGCAATGACACCCGGTAACGCCAATTGGAAGTCACAAAAATTAATGTTGCCTCGGTGTGTAAACATGCTAAAACTATGTCGGACTCCGTAGTTTTTCCTGTACCGCTCCCAAATCGGACCATTGATGAGATGTTTAAAGGTCCCATATTATGCTACATTTAAAAATAAATAATATTTCAATGAGGCCCCCAGAGCATGTATTTGCCGTTTGTGCAGGAAAATTCCTCTCAGATTAGGCATACAGCATGTACCTGAAACCTCCTGATTCAGCCCTATTCTGGACAAGCTGTTTTGGTGCACTGTGGCTTTAATGCAATGAGCTGCTGCTTTCCACGCCCCCTCCCTCCCGAAGGCCGTGCCCCCACCAACTCGCAACCATGACAACGCAGTCAGAGTCTGTAAAGATGGCGGCTAGAAGGAGCGCGATAGTCCAAACTGATATATTTGACCCTGAATCTGAGGTTGAAGAGGGAGAAGCGCAGCAAGAAGAACAAGAGGAAGTAGTGCGAATGCAGCAAGAAGTTTCTGAATGGTAAGTTTTGATATTTTTAAACGTTTTTGACAATGTTTTTTCCACGGAGAATAGTGTTCTTTTGTTATGCCTATTGAAAGGGTAAAAGTTCAAAACGCCAATACAACGCGATATTGCCTCGTTTTTTCTTTTCTTTTTTTTAAACTTTGTATATAATGTATACGGCTCTTTCTTATGCCCGTTGAAAAGTACAAAACCTGAAAACGCCAAGTGTTTCTCAGAGAAACAAAAAAACAAATCTAATGCTGGAGAACAACACACAATTCTAATGTTTGAGCAGACGAACCTACGTTACGCTCCATTACCCACAGGCATAGTTATTACAACGAAATAATGACACTATAATTCAACATTGCTATGTTTTATCAATATATTATCTAGTTGTAATCATCCACCTCGACTCATTTATCAGACTTCAAGGCAGTCTGCTGTGTTTGTAGTTTGCCCTGCTTCAAAAACCAGCAATTTGTCCATACATACTCTCATGGCTATCTTACAGCAATTATTGTAGCTTATCTGTTTTATGATGACTGCAAACACTATTTCCACTATTCTCTTCAGTCTCAATAAACTATCATTTCTAATTCAAAATAATGTGCTTTTGAAATGTTACTGAGTAGCCTACAATAATCCAGTTTTGCATTTTCTTGTTTAATATTTATTTTATATTTTTATGGTGAGTATTACAGGTGCTACGGTTTGACTTATTACATCATTTTGTTGTTATCCACATTAACACTTACCTTATACATTTTACCCTAGGTTCTAAGACGGATGCAGCAGGTAGATGACCATATGACCTGCATGTTGGACCACCCTGGTTTAGAGCCTGTTTGCCTGAATCCCTACTCTTTACAGAGGGAATTCAACCATTACAGAGCATATTATGGCCGTTTACAGATCAGGGGAATAGAGAAGTAAGTTGGCTTGTTTTATCTGTATGATCTCTGTCAATGTCCCCCATGAAAAATTATTATTGTATGATATGAAAAATATAAGCATTATTGTGTGACTTCATGCTATCAAGTCATATTTCAGTGGGCATAACAGTCATACCACAATAGTATAGTAATAGCTAAAATTCAAAACCATCTTGTTCATACAATATAGCTGTGTTTGCATTCACATATATGATCTTTGAAATGAAACAAATTTGTTGAGTGGTGCTTTTATTTGCAAAAGACAAAAAAGCAGCATCAGTGTTCTTTTTCTCACAATCACAACATAAATGAGTATAAAAAAGTGATCAAATCAAACCAGTTATATAAAAATAGAAACCATGCAAATATTTTAAAAATCCCAAATAGAAAACAATAAAAATATATATACAATATTTACAGGAGATTACAGTTCAAAATAAGATGTTTACTAAAAGTTGCCTTGGGGCTTTTAAGGACACCTGAATGTAAAAAATGTTGTAAAATAATTAATGTGTTATAAAACTTGTTTTTTTCCAGGCGTTTCAGGTATGTGGATACCGAAGCTTTGTTGGATGGTGTTGGGGCTTCCTTGGACGGAGGGTACGGGTGGTTGTTCCAGCATGTGTGGTGCTACGTATACGCCGTGAATTTCCGGATCCAGAAGGCAGATACGTAGGATTCAAGCTGCCCCCTCTTGATTGAAGCGAGAGACATAGCTTGCGATGACCTCCTCCTTGTCTGGTCGCACATACTCTGCTCGCAAGTCTCTTGGGATGGGAATCTTCATTACCTCCTCCATGTAAGGCGCCGGGTCCACAAAGACTTTTTCGAAGATCAGGTCCATCAAGTCCTGAACATAGTCTGTGCAATATTTAGATAAAGCACAAGGAGGAAAAAAAAGCTTACATTTTGATTGTGTGGGCACATGTGACAAAAACAAACATTTTGAAAGTTATTTGCATTTCACTTTACATGATTGTTTTCTTTTTATATTCTATAAATAATTTATTGTGTTTTGTAAGTTATGTAAATAAGATGGCTAAAAGTTTGCATTTCTGTATTTGGATACAAAATAAAGTATTTTAAACTTACGAAAAGTTGGCTCAGTCTTAACTGGTTTAGCCACACACTCTCCCTTCTTAGCCTTTGGGAAGTGCACCTTGAAGACTGGTTCTCCAGCAGAAGTTTTGGCTTGTGGACGGTCAGCATTCTCATTGTAGTAGAGTACAGCCAAGTAGAGTCTAGAGATAAAATAAAAATGTTATATTGAAAATAATTTGCACATGCAGAGTTTTATCGAGTTAGCTCCGTTATCTTTACCTGCACAGCATTCCAAGAAAAGGAAAAACCACGTTCTTGGGTGCAAAACGAAGGCTGACACTGTGGAAAGCCTCCACAGATGATGTTTGGTGGTGGGGACTGATTTTTTCCACAGCTTTCAGGATTCGCTTGTTTGACATGACCTTCTCCAATTTGAAGAATTCTGGTGTTCCTAAATAGGAGGGGAAAAACATAATACCAAATTAATTACACAGTCTTTTTTTGATTACTGTAACACTTCAATTAACAGTCTATTTTCAGATAAACCCCTGGTCTGTTATTAGTCTTGTGTGACTATGTGTTTTTAAGCACAGAAGATGGCTCCAAAAACAATTTTCTGACCAGCAAATGCAATACTTTATTATTTCACACTGCAGTATAATAGCCATAATATTAAATGTAATCCAATTCAAATAATCACTTTGATAGTGTTTCCCATCTCAATTGTGAAAGAATATTAGTGTAAAAATAATCAAGAGGCCTGTCTTATGTCAATGCCTGTGCCAAATACAGGCCTATTTCCTTTAGTGACCACGAAAATAGCGGCCCAGGATATTGTTTTTCAGAATTCTTTAAAAGACAAAAAAGGAATGAATGAATAGAATTTTAAATTTAATAATACACTTGATACTAATGTTTTCTATGCATATAACAAACCTGCTTTCAGCCATTTCTTTTTGTCCCTGGTTTTGCGCAGTTCATGTTGGCAGTTAGGAAAATGGGGTCCTCATGTGTGTGGATATTCTGCACATGGTTCAGGATGGAGTTCCATTTTGCCACCCTCTCAGGTCCAGTCGTGGATGATGCTGCAGTCCAGTAGATGTGATTTTTGATTGAACGCATCCACTTCGGTAACCTCTCACAGTCTTTCATCTTGGCGTACTTGTCTAGTTGCTTTGAAATTCCTGAAGATCAGAAGAAATACATTCGTCTTCTGTAATAATAATAATCACAAACATAGGGGCCACTGAATGATCACTTGCTATGTAGAATTTATAAAAAAAAAAAGTGAATCACACTTGTAGAGAAAAAAACATTCATGTCTAACAGTGCAACAATGTTACACTATGGACACCTGATTGTGAGAAGCATGAAAGACAGTGTAATCATGGAATTTAGCTGCACACATACAAAAAAAACTGCTGTGTGTGTTTAGTGGTGACTGCTTCAATGCACTTTGTAGAATTCCAAATTTATCACCTATATGGTGAGCGTGCTTCTCTATATTTGCTACACTGTAAATCATCATCAGGAATAATACCTTTCTCGATATGCCAAACGTCAAAGAATTGGGTGATGTTGCTTTCCCTCAGGAATTTCTGGATTTGTGGATGACAGTCAGTAACAATACAGTCCAGAGTCACACCCCGTTCATTCAACAAGGTCAGGCTCCTCTGCAGCCCCTCTTTTTCCATGTGGTAGCTTCCACCAACCTCGTTGCTCTGTTAAATCACAAACAAACACTTATATAAAACTTGTATATAAATATGAAAACACATTAAAACCTCATTCAGTCACACTCACCTGAACCAACTGAATATCAATAACTCTGTTGGTTTTGAGGTCCATCATGGTGTAGCTTCCAAACTTTGCGGAGTGCCCTGGGAAAACATTGTTACAATCTCTAAAATATAAAATCATAATACATTATACTACACACTTTTTTGGGGGGTAGAAATTTGTTTTTACTGTACCTTTCCCCACACGCCCTTACCAATAGAAGAATTTGTGAAGTTTTGTCAACATCCATGCTCATCTGACATCATCTAAGAGTTTATCACTAACCTCATAAGTTGTGTTTGAATTTTTTTTCAAGTGGGCCCTGTCACATTCACACTTTCATACACAATGTGTATATTTCGATGGTGGGAGGAAACCAGAGCATCTTGCAGAAAGCCGCACAGTCACGCAGAGAACATGTAAACACCATAAAGAAAGGCCCTAGTCCAGACTGGGAATCAAACTTGGCACCTTTGGGCTGAGACAACTATTATGCCACCATGTTTGACTAGACGCTTATTTTTCACAGAACTGCAGAGTACGGTTACTTAGCTTCAAATGTACTAAAAATATCATAATTTCATAAAAATGCTGGCATGTTGTTCATCTAAAGTAATCAAAGTGTCCTTCAGCTCACACAAGACAAAACTTTTGTAAAAAAAAAAAAGCCATCAACCTTTTCTTTTTGCTTTGTTTACTGAGATCGATGCAGCATGAACGTACATACACAGACTTATAAGTATGTATGCATGCGGCATCAGAAGGAGCGTGCAGACAAAGCGCAGCAGAGCAAACAGCTAAAAGCACAAGTTTGGGGTGTATTTTTGAAACGTCTTCGCATGTGCAAGTTGACAAAACTTCCAGTCCTAGCAGCATGGGAGTGATGAGATAATGACAGAAAATTCATCTTTGGGTGAACTATCCCTTTCAGATAAACACATCTCCCATTATCACAATTTCAGTACAACATAAAAATACCTGGAGAGTCAGCCCTCATGTCACCGCTAACAATGGCCTTGTCCTCCATGCTGAGACGTTGTAGGATGTCATTCTGTGAAGAGGTCCACTGGTGTACAATCGCTGGCTCAATGAACATACGGGCATGTCGACAAAAGGTGTCATATTGGAACACCTGCAGTTGCATAGCTTTGAAGATCTGAATTTAGATAAAAACAAAAACATTTTTGATGGTAAATAAAGATCTGCTATATTTACTGCTATTTGCCATGTTCTACTGTGAGGATATACATTTTGTTTTCCTCTAACCTTTTCAAGTTTGAAGAAAGATGCTCCACTGATGTACACCGCTGCAGAAAGTTCGATGTTCCCAGCTGGAGTACTCCCCAGAACAGGCTGACTCTTCCAATGCCGGGTGAACTGACAATGTGGACACAGTTGGTCCACGGTTAGGAATGTCCCAATCGTCCTGGTCCGAACCTCACACACACACTTGCAAATAGGGCACAACTCAAACAGCTCCATAATGCAGGACTCATGCACGATATACTTCTTGGTCTTGTGCGGGGCGTTTGATACTACACCACTTTCAAGAAAGAAAGAAAAAAAGAGGAAAAAATTAACACATAAAGACTGCAGCTGCCAAAATATTCACTCTTTGTATTTACAATGAAGTCGCATAATATTTGGCATGCATGTAGGGACATTAGAGCAACTTACGACATGTCTGTTGAAAGTGACACTGAGACAGAGCTTGCAGGATCATAGGTGACATCCTCCCCTCGTGACTCTGCCATTGAAGATGTGCCCTCAAATGGATCCTCCTCTTCCTCCTCCATTTCCTCACGAGGTCTTTTTGCCGGTCTCTTTATAGGTGTGGAAGTTAAAAGGGGGTTGGTGGCTGCACTAGGAAGTGTGGATGTACAACTGTCTTTGCAGGACACAGAGGCCTGGACAGCTGTTAAAAGATTTTATTTCACTAGTTAATCCAAGCAACAATGTATAAAAACACCTCAATAAAACAGCATGAGTTACAGTGAAATAATATGAGTTTTCATCACCATGTAAATAAAAAAAATTACACACAGCTACAAACCTGCACTTCTGAAGTGTGGCTGTAATGTCCTCAGAGACAACTGAGTGCCAACGGTGCATGTGGTGGGGGGATCAGTCTGGCAGGAAACATGTCTTTTTCCTGCACTCATTTGTGGTGTGCTCACCTGAGGAAGTAATCAAAGTTATCTACCTGAAATGGGTCATGTCAAAAGGCAAAAAAAAGATTAATCAAAAGGACCATCTACTCTATAAATAACACTATTATTTAAAAAAACCCCAGAAGAATGATGTACACGTCTTATGACACATCTTGTAGATAAAATATGTCAATGTGAGAAAAAAAACAACAGGCAGGCCTACTGTACCTGTTGGCTAAGTTTGAATAAAGTAAAATTACTTGAGAGCAACACTAAAATAGCCATGTAACAGAGCCATGTTACAGTATGTTTTCTATGTAGTAAAGTACATAAAAAGCTTTAGTTGGCACAGTAGTCTTGCACACTGTGTCGGTGCTGTTATCGGTTGAAGCTCCAGAACAGGCAAATTGTATCGTGTGCACTACTTTTTGAGCCTACAGCTCTGCCCCATTAATGAGCATTGATTAGCAGCAGCTGCTGTTGCGTGAACTTCGCTATCTTGGCATTACAAGTGTGCGGACCAGCCGGGAAGAACAAGATTAAGTTTCTTTCCAGCGCTGCCACATTTTACTAATGTAGTTCAGTCTCTCCGTCAAAACCCCCGCAACCCCCACCGCTCCTCCTCCGTTCTCAGTAGCAAATATAACGTCAACATACGTCAACATAACATGTTAAACATTAAAAGCCTTTTCACTAATGCCCAATGGTAACAACATACATGTCAAAAAAGGCTACAGCTGCTGTGACCTTTCTATACTATGCGTCAGTGGTATAATGAGACAGAAAGTTTCCTTTCACACATAGCTACAGCTACATAGCTAACAGCTAACGTTACACAGCTAACAGCAACAGCTACACAACTAACCTTACACAGCTAACAGCTACAGATAATGTTACACGGCTAACAGCTACAGCTACACAACTAACCTTACACAGCTAACAGCTACAGATAACGTTACACGGCTAACAGCTACAGCTACACAACTAACCTTACACAGCTAACAGCTACAGCTAACGTTATACGGCTAACAGCTACAGCTACCCAGCTCACGCTAGGCCTATATTGCCAACACATCACTCAAACTGATTAAACATGGTAAAACATGACATCTTACCTCCTCTGATGTTGAAGGCGGCTCACGAAGAGTTGGTATTGCTCCAGCATTCAGCCACAGTTTAGTGGCAAAGCCTGACTGGAACTGAAATAGGTTACTGAAAGACTCCGGTGTAAAATGCTTAGCACATACATGTAGTATTTTCGGGACTGTTCCAGGAGGGTTTCCATCAAAAATAAAAGATATCCACTGGGTCCTCACTTCTTCTTCTGTTGGAACTGCAAAAAGACTTCTGTCTTGGTTATTGCAGCTTGCAACAGAGCAGCTGGCATGTCGTCCTTTCCCACTCGGCATTGTCGGGGGTGTGTAGCTCAATGTGGCAGACGGCAGTAGCTTAGGGGAGGGCTTATCTTCACCAGTGAAAGTGGGACGGCCTAGTAGGATGGGCCAGGTCCTCTACATACGTAACTAGAGGACCTAAATAGAAACAGCTTGTGGGAGGGCTCCTTCACAGAAATGCAGGGAAGGAGAAATACTGAGAGGACGCATTTGCACACACTTCAGGGGGTCTCCACAGACACTGGTAACTTACAGTTATGTGTGAAAAACATGCAAAAGTGCATTTTGCATAATATGGGACCTTTAACCGCATGTCATCATTTAATTGCTGGCTGTCCAGGTGGTGTCCAGCGATGTGGATTTCGATAATCATTGGCAAACTTTCTGGGGAAAACCTGGTCTGATTAGGAGAGACAGCATTCATCCCACTTTGGATGGAGCTGCTCTCATATACAGAAACCTCACCATGTTTATTTGTAAGTCAAAACCCTGAGTTGAGACCAGGAATCAGAGTCGAAGTTTTACACGCTTCTCTGAGCTTCTAGTGCAGTTACCCACCTATAGTTTTATACAAACGGTGTCTGACCCCCGACCACCTAAATGATCTAAATCTAAAATTAAACAAAGAGGACTTGAGCATAACAACCTAATAAAAATTAAAACCTCTTCTGTGACAGAAAAACAAAACAGGAGAATTAAATGTGGACTGTTTAATATTAGGTCTCTATCGTCTAAAGCAGTGTTAGTAAACAAATTAATATCAGATAATCATATTGATGTACTCAGCCTCACTGAAACCTGGCTGTGTCAAGAGGAATATGTCAGTCGAAATGAATGGAGGGGGAGTTGCAGCCATTTTTATCACTAGTCTGTTAATCAGCCCTAAACCTAAACTAAATTATAATTCCTTTGAAAGCCTTGTTCTTAGTATTTTACATCCCACCTGGAAAACCTCGCAGCCACTTTTATTTGTTATAGTGTACCGTGCTCCTGGCCCGTATTCTGAATGTGTATCTGAATTCTCAGAGTTTTTATCCAGTTTAATTCTTAAATCAGAAGACTTTATTGTTGTAGGTGATTTTAACATTCATGTTGACGTTGATAATGACTCCCTGGCTACGGTGTTTATCTCATTTTTAGACTCCACTGGCTTCAGTCAGGGTGTACATAAACCCACTCACTGTTTTAACCATACCCTCGATCTAGTTGTGACGTATGCAGTACTCGAGTTGAGGGGGGATGGCATCCCCCTTGAAATAAAAACGGTCAAAATCATCCCCCTTCTAAAACTGCCATCCCCCCTTTCCATCCTGAATGAATGTGGTATTACTGCTATTTCAACATTTAGTTTTACCTTTGGTTTTACGCATATCGAGTAAAATACTGTGGGTGAGGGCACACATGCAAAGATATTTTTATATTGTATCTCAGCGAGCTGTGCCATGGATGTTATGCCTGTGCCCTATAGAGGGCACCCGAACGACACATAGTGCGTCCAAATTCACACCTGTTCTTCTCTATGGATTTTCTCCTCAACCGTGCATCATAGCGAGAAGCCACTCATATCACGTGAAACAGCGGAATCGTAGCTTTCCGACAAGACCACTTGTCGGTAGTCCAATGTTTTCACAGCAAAAAAATGATAAAATTACACTAAAATGATGTATGACAAAGCTTTCATACAGCTTTGCACACACATTACTCTTGGATGGATTACTCGGGAATGCAGGCTCGCACAGAAATGCCATGCATATCACATGAAAGCGCAGGACCAGAGCTTTACAATGATACCACACAGATCATTGTGCTGTCATCCCATCATGCTGTAAATACAGATTAATTGTCTACAAAATAAAAACCTGACAAATTTCTTTACAATCCGTGATACAGATCTTATCAGTCATTTCATATAGTGAGGAATAATATTATTATTTTTCTGTTATCTTAGATGTAAATATTGCATGTTTCTTTCAGAAAAAACACATTTTTGACTTGTAAATGAGTCAATGGAATTCCTTGCAATAATGTAAAAATGCTGGTAATCATGTCCGCCTGGCACAAACCACATGTTTTGAACAACTGTGAAGTGACAGAATGTCCCACCGTCATGGTTCTTATATTGCAAGATTCCAGAATCTCCCCTTTTCATATATGGCAGGATATGTCAACTTCCAACTTGCTATGGTTAGATACATGTAAAAATGTAAGAATTTAGTAACACAGATTTGTTTTTTTTCATTGATATAAAAATTAACATAAAATACAGGCACATAGAAGGACATGTGGTGAAGGCAAATCTGGGTAACCTAGATTATCCTGAAAAAAAAAACCCAAGACATAGCATGTGTATGTAGCCTTTATAATGACTATGATATGATCTTAAAAGTAAAGGCAGTAAAAATAACCCAAAAAGGCCTAGGGCCCATAGGGTTAAACAGTGATATTAAAAGGAAGGTGAGAAATTATTTTCAGCCCCAAAACTATTTTATCCTCAGTGTTTTGTTTTTTTTAAATCCACACCTGAATGCTGGGCGTTTTCAAGAAAATATGTAGTTTTCTTAAAAATCAACTGGAAGAGTAATGTCATATGCTTGCGTAAGATTTCTGCTCAGTCATTCTAACAAAACCATAATGAGCTTGTTTTCTTCACATAGAGGATAACTATGGCCAGCAAGCAAGGACAAGAAATACTGAGAACAAAAAGCATGACTATGAAAATCTCCGGAAACTTTGAGATAGGGGAGAGTGGGTTAGGCAGCCATAGAATTGGTCCTATGTATTTTGTATTATTTGTATTTTTAATATATTTTTATAGTTTTATAGTTTTTTTATAGTTTATATTTTATAAGTTTCAATTTGCACTCCATGCCCTGAAGTTGGGAATTTTAACCGACAATATTTGTATTTGTATCAATAAAGATCAACATTTTTCCCAATTTCTTTTTCATTTTTTTCATGAAGGGGTTCTTGTTTAATTTATGATTTAATTAATCATTTTTTTTAAATTTCATATACTTTACTAATCCCTGAGGGGAAATTCAATTTTGTGTAATTGACAAATTCTGTTGTCAATTACACACGTCCAAACACACACATGCACAAACTGGACCTATACATGCACTAAGTGGAGAGATGTCAGAGTGGGCTGCCCATGACAGGCGCTCCGAGCGGTTGGGGAGTTCGGTGCCTTGCTCAGGGGCACCTCGGCAGTGCCCAGGAGGTGAACTGGCACCTCTCCAGCTACCAGTTCACACTCCATATTTTGGTCCGGACGGGGACTTGAGCAGATGATCCTCCAGTTCCCAACCCAAGTCCCTATGGACTGAGCAACTGCCGCCCCCACCCTTAGATACCAGTTTTGATCATATACCACTAACTACTTTTTTGAAAAATACACTATAATTCAATATTCTAAAAGCAAAATTGACTTTGATTATTAGTAGTATCATCGGTTGACCCAAGTAGAAGAGGAAGAAATGATTTTGCACTTGTCCTGTGCATTTGACCCTAACTATGTAAGAGCAGTGGTGCTATGGCAGACCCTCTGTGCGGTCAGCAGCACAAATTATGTCACCATGTGATTAAAATCCACCATCCCCCCGATTATTTTTTACAACTTGAGTACTGGACGTATGGAATTGAAATTGATAACCTAACAGACTTTAAACGGAATCCCTGTCTATCAGATCATTATTTAATAATTTTTGATTTCTTTTTAATTGATTACACGCCACTAAGCAACAGTTACTATACTAGATTTTATCAAATAGTGCTGTTGCAAATTTTAAGGCAAAGATTCCGTCAACGTTGAATTTAATACCATGTCCTTCTCTAACAGAGGTTTCCCGTACCGACTTTGAACTCTCCCGAGCAACACTCGACTCTGTAGCACCTATTAAAAAGAACTTAACAAGCAAAGAAAGTTCGCTCCTTGGTACAACTCTCAAACCTGAAAATTAAAACAAATATCGTGAAAATCTGAAAGGAATTGGTGATTAACCAAACTGGAAGAATCTCATTTAGTCTGGGAAGAAAGTCTCAAAATGTATAAGAGGGCCCTCAGCAATGCCAGAGCAAACTATTATTCAGCATTAATAGAAGAAAATAAGAACAACCCCAGGTTTCTTTTCAGCACTATAGCCAGGCTGACTGAGAGTCACAGCTCTATTGAGCCTTGTATTCCTTTAGCCCTTAGCAGTATGACTTTATGAGCTTTTTTAATGACAAAATTCTTACTATTAGAAATTCATGACCTCCTGCCCTCAAACATAACCAATCTGGCCTCCCACAGCTGTAAGACCTAATATATAGATAGTGTTTCCCCAATTGACCGCAGTGATTTCTTCATCTGAATCATCAACGTGTCTCTTAGACCCCATCCCAACTACGCTACTTAAGGAAGTCTTACCTTTAGTTAACACTCACATATTAGACATGATCAATATATCCTTATTAACAGGCTATGTATCACAGTCCTTTAAGGTAGCTGTAATTAAACCTCTTCTACAAAAAGCCCATCCTGGATCCAGAGGTGTTAGACAACAGTAGACCAATTTCTAATCTTCCCTTTCTTTCAAAGATCCTTGAGAAACTAATCGCAGACCAGCTGTGTGATTTTTCTCCATGATAATAATTTATTTGAAGAATTACAGTCAGGATTTAGAGTGCATCATAGCACTGAGACAGCACTAGTTAAAATTACAAATGATCTTCTGATTGCTTCAGACAAAGGACTCGTCTCTATACTTGTTTTATTAGATCTTAGTGCGGCGTTTGACACAATTGACCATCAAATTCTGCTACAGAGACTGGAACACTTAATTGGCCTAAAAGGTTCTGCACTAAGCTGGTTTAAATCTTATCTATCTGAACATTTTCAGTTTGTTCATGTTAATGATGAACAATCTCTACGTACTAAAGTTAGTTTTGGAGTTCCACAAGGTTCTGTGCTCGGACCAATCCTATTCACTCTATATGCTTCCTTTAGGTAACATCATTAGAAATCACTCTGTAAATATCCATTGTTATGCGGATGATACACAGTTGTGTTTATCGATAAAACCAGAAGAAACTGATCAATTAACTAAACTTCAAAAATACCTTAAAGACATAAAAACCTGGATGATCACCAATTTCCTGATGTTAAATTCAGACAAAACTGAAGTTATTGTTCTTGGTCCCAAACAGCTCAGAGACTCTTTATCTGATGATATACTGTAGTTTCTCTGGATGGCATTGCTCTGGCCTCTAGCACTACTGTAAGAAACCTCTGAGTAATATTTGACCAAGATTTGTCTTTGAATTCCCATTTAAAACAAACCGCACAGACTGCATTTTTTCATCTGCGTAATGCGAAAATTATGCCTATCCTGCCTTGAAAAGATGTGGAAAAATTGGTCCACGCTTTTGTTACCTCAAGGCTGGATTACTGTAATTTGCTGTTATCAGGTAGCTCTAATAAGTCTTTAAAAACTCTCCAGCTAATTCAGAATGCAGCAGCACGTGTACTAACAGGAACTAAGAAACGAGATCATATTTCTCTTGTTTTCACTTCTCTGCACTGGCTCCCTGTAAAATCCAGAACTGAATTAAAAATTCTACTCCTAACTTAGAAAGCTTTAAATGGTCAGGCTCCATCATATCTTAGAGAGTTCATAGTGCCCTATTGTCCCACCAGAACACTGCGCTCTGAGAATGCAGGGTTACTCGTGGTCCCTAAAGTCACCAAAAGTAGGAGCAAGAGCCTTCAGCTATCAGGCTCCTCTCCTGTGATGCGGTCCAGGAGGCAGACACTGTCTCCACATTTAAGACTAGACTTAAGACTTTCCTCTTTGATAAAGCTTATAGTTAGGGCTGGCTCAGGCTTGTTTTGGACCAGCCCCTAGTTTGGTTGACATATGCCTAGTCTGCCGGGGACCTCCTATAATACACCGAACTCACTCACTCTCTCACTCTCTCTCTCTCTCTCTCTCTCTCTCTCTCTCTCTCACACACTCTCTCCATCTCCTTTGCTAACACTCATGTCCAGTTACTGCATCTCGCTAACTCGGCTGTACTGCATATCGCTAACTCGGCTTCTTCTCCGGAGCCTTTGCGCTCCACTGTCTTGCAGGTTAACTCATATCGCAGTGGTGCCTGGATAGTGTGATGTGTGTGGTTGTGCTGCTGCCGTGGTCCTGCCTGATGCCTCCTGCTGCTGTTATCATTAGTCATACTTCTACTGTTATTATACACATATGATTATTGTCACATATGTATACTATCAGATATTAATAGATACTTTCAACATATTGTACCACAATAGCTGTAATTAAAATTATATTATTATTACTTTAATTAATGTTATTGTAAGCTACTGACATTACCATCTGTCCTGCATCTCTCTCTGTCTCTCTTTGTGTCTCATTTTGTATACGGATTACCGTTAATTTATTATGTTGATCTGTTCTGTACTACATCTATTGCACGTCTGTCTGTCCTGGAAAAGGGATTCCTCCTCAGTTGCTCTTCCTGAGATTTCTACCGTTTTTTTTTCCCCGTTAAAGGGTTTTTTTGTGGGAGTTTTTCCTTATTCGCTGCAAGGGTCCTAAGGACAGAGGGATGTCGTATGCTGTAAAGCCCTGTGAGGTAAATTGTGATTTGTGATATTGGGCTTTATAAATAAAATTGACTGATTGAATTGTTCAGGCTATTTATGGGTGTGTACCCCCACAGTGCTCAAGGTGAGGTCAGAACTTTATATTAGGGTAGAGACCAGGTGCCAGACTGTAAGCAGTAGGTATCCAGTACAGAAATAAAAACACAAATATAACAAGGCTAAATTCCAAATGAGAGTCAATCTGGGGCTAACTTTTAGATTGACTATTGCTAGCAAGCGCGTTTACAGACAGTGACTGAAAGTCCTGCAAAAGTAACTAAAAAAGTAACAAAAGTAACTAAGTCAACTAAAGAAATCCATAAATCCAAAGGTCAGAAAACATCTGATACACTAAACCAGACAGGGAATGTGCTGCAAGCTAAAAGTGTCGGCGAGTTCAGAGCTGCAGACACTTTCACACAGGCTTTTGATTGAGTAATTAAAGTAAATATATTGATTTGCACAGCTTAAAAAAGTGGCGAGACAGCGCAATAAAAACAGAAACATCATTTGAAGACAGGTGCAATGGATCATAGGCTGAAAAAGGAAGGTCTCCATTGTCAAACGGAAGCGTCGTCCTTACTGTTATGGACAAACCCGTCCAGACTGCTGCCTTCAGACACCCACCTGAGCAGTGAGGCATGGACAGAATATTCGTGTTCACACAGACCTCAAATGACAGCGCCACCATCAGGACAAAATGAACATCAGAAATGATCAGAGGCAGAGAGAGGGCTATGAAACAGACTGTGTTCATTCATCTCATTCATCATCCTGCTGCTGAAAGGCCAGCCAACACATTCCTGCACACACACACACACACACACACACACACACACACACACACACACACACACACACACAGACACACACACACACACACACACACTGTGTTGTGTGTCATCTGTTTAATTTCCTGGACTGCTATCGTTTCACTCTGCAGAGTCGTCAAAATAGGATTAGAGAGTTTAATGAAGGATGATTCCCACCATGAGGAAATGACTCCGCTGGGCAACACACACACACACACACACGCATGCAGGCACGCACACACACAGATACAGTGTAACACCTCAGGAGTATTCACTCTGATAGTCTGCTCAGTTTCCACTGGATTAATAAACACCTGAACGCTTATATAACCTTACTGGTTCACTTCCATTATTTCTCCCCACACGTGATCACATATTTGTCATCTCATCCTTTGCAGTTTTAAGGTTTTTTTCTTCTTTTTTCTTTAGGTTATTGCTCACCATAGAGTATCAAACGCACCCCCAACTGTGCTACACTCAAGCCTTACCTTTAAGTTTGGGTGTTCCCCAATGCTTATCCCAACTCGTCAGATATCGTTGCTTTGTCAGTGGTCTTTCAGGTCTAAATATGCATCTGTTGTTGACATTCAGGAACATCATGTCAGTTTATGCCTTTTACAAGCATGTTGTCTTTTCAAAATAGACCTCTGAATTCACAGCAAATGTAGGCTACACTTTTTGCTTATTAGATGCATGCAGTGTTCTTCAAAATAAACTTACACTGGCCACGTTTCCCAGTTAAGAGCGATCT
Source organism: Epinephelus fuscoguttatus (assembly GCF_011397635.1). NCBI lineage: Eukaryota > Metazoa > Chordata > Actinopteri > Perciformes > Serranidae > Epinephelus > Epinephelus fuscoguttatus. Next base: position 3,735,634 of record NC_064772.1, on the reverse strand, counting down.
TAAGACTTAAGAGCACAGTTAAGAACGTCTTTGGTAAGAAGGGTCGCTAAGATACGAGTGTTTGCCAGATGCGTTCTTAATGCCCTTCTTAGGGTCGCTCTTAAGATTGCTCTTTAAGAAGCTCTTAACAGGAGCTGGCCACTACCGCGGTGCTGAAACTAAATCAATCAATGTCAGGTAAATCGATCACCCACCAATTAATCAGCGCATAAGTCACACACAGCGCTACCTAATGCACTAATTCCCTGCTGCTCGTGTGTGTGTGTTCTAATAATTCTAATGAAAAACTAAGATGATAAATATTTGTTAATGACCTATTTTCATGATGAAAACAAGACTACAACTAAATAAGAAGTAGTCTTCAAGAGATCATGAGGAAATGTATTATATTTAAACAAAAAAACCACAGACGCCTTGCTGACTCCGGTGCCGTCTCCCACCACCTCCTGGAAGCTCCCCACTGCGTAAAAAACACAACGCAGCCAGGCATTGCACCTCTGGGCTGAGGGCGAAATTGCACCGGGTTTCCCTCCGGATGTGTGGAGACACTAGTTGATAAGGCGTTGTACCTCAGCACGGGGCAGCTGGTACTTCATTTGGACAGCCCGGTCTGACAGCATGTTGAGTGGGCTGAAGTGCTGATGCACAAATGCATTTACATATATGGTTTGGCTTCGCACATGGTGACGCTGTTGGTTAGCAGCGAGAATACGCTGTAAAGCAGCCATGGTATCTCACACGTGTGATGTGGCAACGCCTTTATATAGAGTAGTGGGTGGAGCATCCATTGATGTGGTTCCAGCTGAGCTCAATTACACCTGTCAGTTGCCTGATATCTGAATGTCGCAGGTTTGGATGGTGGATGTGTTTCTGTTGTGCCCTGACGCATTTTTTGGATGTGGTAAACTATGTCCTATGTGCATATAGATGTGGGATATGTGCGGACAAATTATGATAAATGATCATGATGATTCCTTTTATTTGTGTGCCTGATGTGCACAGCACATACAGGAACACACTTGTTATTCCTCATACTTATTTTTCGTATTATCATTATTTTTCTTCCGCCACATTTCTGTGCATAACTTGTGCCACAGCTTTGGGCACACATAGTCTTCATAAAAAAACATATAGATTCAAGATTCAAAGTGTTTATTGTCATATGCACAGTAAGGACATGCATTTCCTGTTTTCTGTCACCAATTAATGCTAAACAATATAAATCTGAAGTATAAAATAGATCAAAATATATACTTGGCGCACTGTTTTAATATCTCCTTGATTAGTGTAATATTAATTTGCCTGACGCGGCTGGATCTGTGAGCGTTTGGTCGCTAATAAGGCTGTTAAGAGTGGGTCAGCTCGATCTTACAACTCCTTAGTAAAAGATTTTCTTAAGCTAAGAGTGATATGGAAAACGCGTTTTTCTTTCACGGGAGGCTTAAGAGCATTCTTAAGAAGCCATGTCGGTAAAACATCTTGTTTACGTTCAGGGGTGAAAATCCCATTTCATAGTTGGGGGGGACAATAAACAGTAAAATTTTAGAGAATAATTCCAGGGGGGGACAAGGAAAACAAGTTGTAGCCTGTCGTTTATACAACATCTTTTACCACAATTTTAATCTTTTCTCTGTCTCTCCAACAGGCAGGCATAGGACCTTTCTTAGCACTGGCTGAGACCACCTGCACATGTCCAGATTTAAAACAAAATGATGCGCCGTGCTGTCCAAGGTGCTGAGTGTGTCTGGAGCAGAGCAGGTCTCTGTCTCCCCGTGTGCAGTATTGTGAATATTTATGCTATTGAGTAAAAGGAGAAAACATGTCTCTCATTGTTTAATAGCAGCAAAACAATAAGGCTTCATTCATCAAAGACCGAAACTCGATCTCTCTCCTTCTCTCCCTCTTTTTCATCTGGCTCAGGTGTGTGGAATGGATCCATTGTCTCTGGCTGGCTGCAGGAGCAAACAGTTTTGTTTGTTTTTTTCTTTTTTTACCGGCAGTGAGATAAACATTTCCTGCAAGTGAACTGGTTTATAAACAGTGTGCTGTGAGATCTGCCGCTGCGCACCTCAAAACCGTGCGTAATAACTGCGCGTAATGGCTGCTCCTCGTCAGTTAAACTGCACGTCTGTCATGTTTGTCTCACTGGCAGGTGGAGAGCCTACAGATACTAACTACGAGTCGCTCCGTCACTGACTGCTCTTGTCCTGTCCTCTCCCTCTTCTTTCTCTCCTGTCCTCTCTGACTATCACTAAACTCTGGCTTTTGAACAATGCAGGAGAAATGTTGCAGACAGTTTATATTATCAGCCTGGGCCTGGGGCTTGTTGTAACAGTAAATGGGATGTGTTGTAACTTGTGTAAGTTAAACTGTATCTGCGAGTGTACATCTTACCCTGCGCGATGTGGGCAGCCAAGTCCAGCCACACGCTGCAACTGCTGCCAAGTACTATCAGCTGCTAGCCCCGCCTGTTGGAAAGAGTGTGGGATATACCACTACTAGGAATGGGAGGGGGGGACTAAATTCTTTAAGATTTAAATAGCACATTATTGCACCGCCTACACTGTGCTTTTAATAAATACTACTGCATTGTTCAAAGATGATTAATTGTGTCTCAAATTATTCTAGGGGGGTACAGCTTTATTGAAGGGGAAGTCATGTCCCCCCTGTTTACGTTTATTTCCTTGTGCAACAAAAGCACATGGTGAGGTTTTAGAGAGAACATCATGGCTGGTCTCAACATGCACAGGGAGCAAATAGCAGCCTCCTGTGTGAAAGTCACGGGTTTGGTGGACCCATCCACCTCCCCTCCTGCCCACCGTATATAGACTTTCCAGCTCTTTAAATCACATCGTTAACAGCGATGTTTTCAACTGACGCTGTCCAGCAGTGCAACACACTGAGACCACTTGGCGGCACATCACACCACTGTGAAAGGTGTCTTTTTGCATCAGAATCTGACGCTGAAATCACTGACAGACGAGTGGTATTTCACATGTTTGGAATGAGAATGGGCTGTGCTTTTCATTCAAGTAATTCTGCGTCCTCCCAGCCAGTGAGTCTGTCATTATGTTCAGATCATTGAAATGTTCGAAAGTCAAGTTTTCATCCAAAGTCATCCAAGTCATCTAAGTGTAACTACATTTCCAGAGAGTGATGAGAATATAACCTGACTGAAGTCTTGTTTCCATCCACTTCTGTCAGGCTGGTCTCATGCACTGTTTGGACATTTTCCTGTGAAAAGTAATGCTCCAAAATTCGAATATCCCACGTAATCATGAGCCAGTAATTCCTTTGTAACCCACTTATTTTGGACGGCTGTGACCATGTGACTAATGCACTGATGGGTGAAAGTAAGGGAGAAGTCCCAAGCAGTCCATTAAAGAGGCAGGTTGGAATGGAGGATGGGTCACAACACATGATCTTCCTGCGGGACATTTTCCCAGGAGATTGGTAGTCGGAACTTTGAGTGAACTTTGAGTTACCTTTGATTCAGATAATGAGAAAATTTTATGAGAAACTACATACTTCTGAGTTCTCGTCTAGTATGGACTGTATTCATAACTTTCTAGAAAATCTTAAACTCCCATCACTACCAAAATCTGATCAGAGTGTGCTTGGTAGACCCATCACCTCGGAAGAGATTATAGAGGTAATTAATTCCTTACAAGGTGGAAGAGCTCCCGGGCCTGATGGATATGGTCCTGATTTTTATAAAAAGTTCCAAAATCTGTTGAGAGGCCCCTTGACAAAAATGTACCAATATTCTTTAGAACAAGGCTTGCTTCCTCCGACATTATATGCAGCAAATATATCTTTAATTCTTCAAAAAGGGAAACCTCCAGATTTCTGTGGGTCGTATCGACCCATTAGCCTAACAAATGTAGATAGCCGTATATTTTCCAAAATATTAGCAAAAAGACTGGAAGCTTACTTACCTTTATTAATCAAAGATGACCAAACCAGATTTATTAAGAACAGGGTGTCTCAGACAAATATGAGGAAATCAATATTATAATCAATATTATTCAACACTCAAAAATTAATTGAAAGCCAGGCCTGGTCATTTCACTTGATGCTGAAAAGGTCTATGATAGAGTAGAGTGGCCTTACTTATTCACAACCCTTGAAAGATTTGGATTAGGTAAAGAGTTTATCAGTATGATTAAATTGATATATCACTCACCCAATAATGCGCGGTCTTCAGAATTTTCATTAGGTAGATCTACCCGCCAAGGGGATCCTTTATCACCACTTATTTTCGTGTTGGCTATTGAGCCTCTAGCAGAGGCCATTAGAAGCCATAGGAATATTACAGGTATCCAAATGGGACCAGTAATATACAAAATTGCCCTTTATGTGGATGACGTATTATTATTTGTATCCAAACCAAAAGAATCATGTCCAGTTATAATATCCGTCATACAAAAATTCGGCTCTATATCAGGATATAAAATAAATTTTGACGAATCAGTGGCCATGCCATTGAGTGGTGAAGACCCACTAAACTGGCTAGACTCTCCCCTTTCTTTATCTACCTCCGGATTCACATATTTAGGCATTTCTATTCTCCTAATGTCAAAAATCTTCTTAATTTGAACTTCTACAATACACATAAAAATATTAGAATTGACTTGAATAGATGGTTTAACCTACCAGTTTCATGGATGGGAAGAATTAGTTTGATAAAACGTTCCCAAACATTTTATATTATAACTGGGCCTGCCACAGTCGAACTATATAAGAATGGGTTCACTGCTATTTTAAAGGTGGACCAGAATCTATTGAAGCTTGAGAATGTACCCCTCTGGAACTACTGGGAGAACTCACAAGTATAAAAAGACCTCCAGTTAGAGCAACAGATAATCCTGGACTTAGTAATTCATTTAAGGTTTTTAAGGAAATTGCTGACCATACAGGCAGAAAGAATGGAGTTTCCCATCTAACCCCGCTTATAAATAATAGGAACTTTCCTCCAGGAATTAGGAACAGGACATTTCAATCCTGGTTTGATAGAGGTATTAAAGTGATAGGAGATCTGTTTGAGGATAATGGTGTTCTTACGTCATTTTCATTGGTTAGAGACAAATATGGTGTAGATGAATTTTTTGCTTACTCCTAGGCTCGTAGCTTTATTAACGCAACTGATAAATCTTCTCAGATCAAGACTTTGTTAGGGCCATTTGAGAAATCTATCATACAATATAAGAAAAATAAAGGGTTCATTTCATATTTTTATGATAATTTCATGAACAACGACTAGCAAAATATAGATAAAGTGAAGGATCGATGGGAAAAGGACCTTCAAACGAGCTATGAAAAAGAAAATTGGAAAGAATGTATCCAAGAAGTTCACTCTCTGTTTATATGTAATAGATTAAAAGAAATGTGATACTGCATACTTCACAGACAACATTTAACACCATATATCTTAAGTAGAATTAATTCCAGCAAGTCTCCCATATGTACCAAGTGTAAAATTTCTGTTGGAACGTATATGCATTATGTATGGGAATGCTCAAAAATTGTTATATTTTGGTCAGGTACTGTTAAAAAATTGAGATTTATTTTGAAATGTAAGATCTGTAAAGATCCCGGACAGTTTTTATTAGGGCTGCCGTCAAAAAAAACAAATTATAGACACTCAAAGATCTAAGTTATTAAAGAAACTTCTTTGTTTAGCAAGGAGGTGCATACTTCTAAATTGGATTAAAGAAGAACCACCATCAGCAACACAATGGTATAGAGAAATCTTTAGAATAATGCCGATGGAAAGACTAAGCGCTAAACTCAAAGGAAATGAGCACAACTTTACTAAGATATGGCAGCCACTAATAAATCACTTGCCCAAGCACCTTAGTGACACAATCCGTAAAGGGTATGACACAATGAATTGGAAAGTGCCTGAGGCAGTCTGATTGGATGATTTATTATTATTATATTGTTTTTCTCATATTTGTTCTATTTCTATTTATTTATTTATTTATTTACTAACTTAGCATGAGTATGGACTGAACTTGGTTAAAAATGCAAGTGGGAAATAGAATATACAAACAGAGATAAAGATGTACAGTACAGGCCAAAAGTTTGGACACACCTTCTCATTCAATGCGTTTTCTTTATTTTCATGACTATTTACATTGTAGATTCTCACTGAAGGCATCAAAACTATGAATGAACACATGTGGAGTTATGTACTTAACAAAAAAAGGTGAAATAACTGAAAACATGTTTTATATTCTAGTTTCTTCAAAATAGCCACCCTTTGCCCTGATTACTGCTTTGCACACTCTTGGCATTCTCTCGATGAGCTTCAAGAGGTAGTCACTTGAAATGGTTTTCCAACAGTCTTGAAGGAGTTCCCAGAGGTGTTTAGCACTTGTTGGCCCCTTTGCCTTCACTCTGCGGTCCAGCTCACCCCAAACCATCTCGATTGGGTTCAGGTCCGGTGACTGTGGAGGCCAGGTCATCTGCTGCAGCACTCCATCACTCTCCTTCTTGGTCAAATAGCCCTTACACAGCCTGGAGGTGTGTTTGGGGTCATTGTCCTGTTGAAAAATAAATGATCGTCCAACTAAACGCAAACCGGATGGGATGGCATGTCGCTGCAGGATGCTGTGGTAGCCATGCTGGTTCAGTGTGCCTTCAATTTTGAATAAATCCCCAACAGTGTCACCAGCAAAACACCCCCACACCATCACACCTCCTCCTCCATGCTTCACAGTGGGAACCAGGCATGTGGAATCCATCCGTTCACCTTTTCTGCATCTCACAAAGACACTGCGGTTGGAACCAAAGATCTCAAATTTGGACTCATCAGACCAAAGCACAGATTTCCACTGGTCTAATGTCCATTCCTTGTGTTTCTTGGCCCAAACAAATCTCTTCTGCTTGTTGCCTCTCCTTAGCCGTGGTTTCCTAGCAGCTATTTGACCATGAAGGCCTGATTCGCGCAGTCTCCTCTTAACAGTTGTTCTAGAGATGGGTCTGCTGCTAGAACTCTGTGTGGCATTCATCTGGTCTCTGATCTGAGCTGCTGTTAACTTGCGATTTCTGAGGCTGGTGACTCGGATGAACTTATCCTCAGAAGCAGAGGTGACTCTTGGTCTTCCTTTCCTGGGTGGGTCCTCATGTGTGCCAGTTTCGTTGTAGCGCTTGATGGTTTTTGCGACTCCACTTGGGGACACATTTAAAGTTTTTGCAATTTTCCGGACTGACTGACCTTCATTTCTTAAAGTAATGATGGCCACTCGTTTTTCTTTAGTTAGCTGATTGGTTCTTGCCATAATATGAATTTTAACAGTTGTCCAATAGGGCTGTCGGCTGTGTATTAACCTGACTTCTGCACAACACAACTGATGGTCCCAACCCCATTGATAAAGCAAGAAATTCCACTAATTAACCCTGATAAGGCACACCTGTGAAGTGGAAACCATTTCAGGTGACTACCTCTTGAAGCTCATGGAGAGAATGCCAAGAGTGTGCAAAGCAGTAATCAGAGCAAAGGGTGGCTATTTTGAAGAAACTAGAATATAAAACATGTTTTCAGTTATTTCACCTTTTTTGTTAAGTACATAACTCCACATGTGTTCATTCATAGTTTTGATGCCTTCAGTGAGAATCTACAATGTAAATAGTCATGAAAAGAAAGAAAACGCATTGAATGAGAAGGTGTGTCCAAACTTTTGGCCTGTACTGTATATGTGTATACATAGATATGTGCAGAATCCCGAAAGACATGAACTATGTCATCCCAGCCTATGAGTTTATTTTGGATTTTGTTTTGTAGTTTTATTACTGTTCTTTTTTTTTCTTTTTTTTTTGTTCCTTGTTTATGTGTAATGTGGTATGGGTCTTATTTGTTTGTCATTGTTTTGTTTGTGTACTTTATGTTATATATTAAAAAAATATATATATATGTAAAAGCACTGCAGATGGAGAATAGGTGATTGGGTTTTAGATAATATAAATATGGTTTTAAATTGTATGAATTTGGTTTTCAATGGTATTCACGTTTTTTGATGGTAAATGTGTATTTTGATGGTATAGCAATGTTAATACTTGCAATGTATTAGTAATGATGTTGAGGTTAAATGACCAAACATTGTGAAGGTATCACTTTTTGGATGGGGGTCATTGTGACAAACATATCTCACTATTTTTACAAACCAAACAATCAAAAATAATCAGAGGATTAATCCATATAATTGAAAATGAGCTCCACCTCAACAAAGTGCAACAGTAAAATCCTGCTTTTACATTAAAGCATGAGTCAGAATATTCTAATGAGATCATATATAATATACAACTGTATATACTGTATACACTTTCACTATGTTTAACTTATTACACTAACATACTTTTACTGAAGGATGACTTTTACTTGTAACAGGGGACTTTTAGTGTCTTTACTGCAGTAAAGAAGTTGAATATTTACTCCAAAGCTGTTAATAATTCAGACACCGTGTAAATGATGAACAGTATTGTAAAGCAGTTCAACTAGAGTTAAAGAACAGAGTTTTGAGAAGAAAGAGCAGCAGCAGTGGACACAGGAAATAAAGAGAAAGAAAATGAAAGATTGAGAGAACAAGAAGGAAACATCAATCAATCAATCAATCAATCAATCAATCAATCAATCAATCAATTTTATTTATAAAGCCCAATATCACAAATCACAATTTGCTTCACAGGGCTTTACAGCATACGACATCCCATAATGAATGGGCAGAAAGAGAACAAATGAATGGACGAATGAGGGAGAGAGAGATGAGTGGACGTGAACTCTGTGACACGCACTACAATAGAAGCTCATTATATGAGGCGTGTTTGACGTCAGTTTTTCTGCACGTGTATTCAAGAAACAAACACACACACACACACACACACACACACAGACACGCACACACCGATGTATTTCAAGATTCCGTCAGTCAAACCAACACTGCCTGACTTTGTGTCTCATCACCGTGGTAATAACTCTCCCTAATGATCTCTGTCTTTGTGGTTGTTTTGTGGTGACTCATCAGCACAATGTGACAGAGAGACAAGAGCTCTGATTGGGTCCAGAGGTGACACCTTGGACATAAGTGTATCTGCTGTACGGCTGAAATGACCTCAGTAACCCTTTCTGATTTGAATGTGTGTGTGTGTTATTGAAGGTATCACCTCTGGAGCAATCAGAGCTCTTCTATCTCTGTCACATTGTGCTGATGAGTCACCGTAATGAGGACTACTAAGGATGAAGATGATGCTTCATCATGCTTTCATCTCAACCACAGAGACAGAGATTGTGAGGGAGAGTTATTTCCACGATGATGAGACAGGAAGTCAAGAAGTGTTGGCTTGATTGAAAGAATTCTGAGATAACTCAGGGTGCATGTGCGTGTGGAAGCTAAAAAACTGACTTCAAAAAACCATCTCTTAAAGATCCAGGGTGTAGGATTTAGCTGCATGTAGCGGTGACTCAAGACTCAAGACTCCTTTGTAGCCTATAGCCCTGTGGTTGAGAGTCATGTTTTGCTTCCAGTTAATACTTTGACATCATCATGATGTCAGCTCTAAAAGAGTCTATATTCCTGGGCATCCTAGTAACATTGAAATATGGAATTAACACTAATGTGTCTGTTCAGCTTTTCTACTAAAGATTACACACACACAATGTGCTTCAGCTTTATACATATAAGCCAGCTAAATCTAAAAAAAATAAGCCAACGCTGACTCATGCGTAACTCAAATTCCAGTCTCCTTTGTAAAAGTCCTGTGCTACACTCATTCATCCCTTGACAGTCTGTCATTTGTGAGTTTTTTTTTTCTTATAAATGTGGGAATGTGGAAAATGTACCCCTTTCCCTGACTGATTGCCTGCAGTCATGTGACCAAGCGTCAATCAGGAAGTGATAAATTGCTGACAGTCTCAGTAGAGAGCCTTTTGACTTGGCTGCAGCACCTGTTCATGGTGAACTCTCCTCTCACACAGGTATGCAGACTCATCGCTGTGGTGTTCACTCTGGTAATGTTTTAATGAGCGCAGCATAAGGTTGAACTTTTGTGATTTTAACTTTGCTAGGGTGACAGCCACACGCGAGCGTCCTGCCCATCACGGGGGTACAGAGCGATATTGACGGTAATGCTCAGCATTGAGTAGCTCAGGCTTGTGCTAGCCTGTTGTTTGTGTCTCACCTATGTAACCACCTGTCTGTGTACTGCAGATGCCCTTTGTGTTTATAATATTTTTAAACTGTGTGTAATGTTACCTAAAGTTATTGTGCATTTATTTATGTTTTGGTCCAGGATTGCCATGATGGCCAACGAGCTGCCAGGCCAGAGACCCAAAGATAACGTAAACAATAAGCTGCCATGCTAGAGACCCAAAGATACCGGTAAGCAAAATACATGTGTTTATTTGCATTTTCATGTACTATTAGATGTGTGGTATTTATAATGTTTTCTTTTTAATCAATAGTTGATGCATCAGATTCCTCCCTCTGCTCCTGCATTATTGTACCACAGGAGCTTGTGTACCTTTGCGTACCAAAGTAGGCTTATATTTTATTACCTTTTAGTGTCGTTTTTTTTTTTTTTTTAAATATGTGTAATACATTGAACATTGGGCTGGCAACTAATGTATTTTGTGTTTTCTTTAAAGGACCAGGCCAGCCACTGTTTTCTACAGTTAATTTACATTTCTCTGTTTGTTTTATCTGATTTTAATTGTCCCATCGGACTGTGGGCCAAGCTACGCTGTAGGCTTGAGGCATTTATTGTAACTTATGTTTTTGTTTCTTTGGATGGAGGTTTCATTTAACGTTTCTGTCCTCTCTTTTGTATCTACAGCTTGACTCTGTGCAAGGCCGGGTCTGTGGTGTAGACTGCCTCCCTTCTGTGGTGGGACTGCACGGGTGGTAGCTACTTTGCAGTGGTGTGTATACTTACTCGTGACACTGCATGATATTTGGTTGCGATAGATAAATACTTTGTAGTGGTGTGTATACTTAACTGACACTGCATGAATTTTGTTGTCATTTACGAATATATAGACATTAAGATTTTAGTGCATGCTTGGGTGTGAGATTTAGACCTCCTTTCTGTCTCCCACAGCCATTTTTTTGGTTGTTGGGTTTTGCCTCATGCCTGCATTTTATTGACATTTTATATATTTATAGATTGTAATAAAGCCAACTTACTTTTGCAAAAGATATGCCTCTTGTTACATTGTTCCTGTTTGGGGAGGTCAGAGTGGGTCACGCATGCGTTGATCAAATATTTAAGGTTTAAGGGTTTCTCCTGCCCCTTAGCAGGAGGTGGCGTTGTCAGGCACTTTTAAGAGTAAATCTTAGAACTGGGTACTACATAAATGTACCACTTTAATCTCAGAGAATATCAAAGATTGGCAAGTACTAGCTCTAAATATGACTTGTTTTCCCTAATTCTAACTGCTTCTGACATCAACTCATCAACATAACAAGTACTAGCCAATCACAGCACGCAAAGGGATCCATGATAACGTGTCATAGGGATGGATGTAAATGGCTGGATAGCTACAGTGTGCCTGTTCTCACCACGGTGCAAATAGACACTTCAATACAAAATTTTCTCACGGCTCTCTTTTGTGTATATTTACATACCACACTGTCAGTGCTTTTACTTGTTTAAAACAACTGGTCTGTTTGTTTTGGAGAGGAAGAGACCTCTGTGGATAATTCAGATCCCGGTGAAAACCACCTGAATAATGAACATTGAAGGAATTCTAACCAGGAGAAGTTTCAGCTGGTTATGATCTGCAATTCACTGGTAGACTCCACCAAATCCCCCTGACTATTGCACACTTCACCTCAAACTTGTTTACTGTAATTTAGTCCTTTTTTACATTGTTGGCTGCTGCTTTATAATTGTCCATGTTTCCAGATATGTTTCTGGTAATCCATGGTTTCTGGTTTTGGAATGATTTAACTGCCCACACATCCCGACTTCAACAAGATGGCCGCTCCTCCCAAACACGGCACCACCGCTCAGCAGCCGCCTCTGAATGGTGTATAGCAGTGATCCACAGCAGGAACAGAACAGCACCTGACATTCCCATTGTCACACTGGTCCTTTTTCACTGTAAAGCACACTCCTCTTCTCCTTCTCTCCTTACGTCCTCTGTGCTGTCAGATCAGCATATAGATAAAGAGTTACCTGGTTGAATGTTGCTGTCCAGGATTAAGCCAAGTTTTGGTGAATCAAAGGATATCAGAAACAGAATCATAATCAGCTTTATTCACCAAGTATGTGTGTACATACAAGGAATTTGACTCCGGTAGACTAGCTCTCAATGTACCAGACGTAAGTACACAAATTTAGGCAAGAAGTGGAATATACAGAATATACAATATACAAAAATATACAATTATGCATCAAATATAAAAAATATTGTAAAAAAAATATATTTTTTAAAAATATACAATATACAAGGATGCAGTGTTGTTTGACCTGCCACTCTGTGACCGTTTAGGAGTTCATGAGAGCGACAACCTGGGGGAATAAACTGTCTTGGTGACGGGTGGTTTTGGCAAATAGTGCTCTGTAGCGCCTACCGGAGGGGAGGAGTTTAAACAGATTGTGTCTGAGGTGTGAGGGGTCTACAGTGATGTTTCCTGCCCATTTCCTGACCCTTGACCTGTACAGGTCCTCGATGCAGGGAAGATCAGTCCCAATAATCCTCTCTGCACACCTGATTGTCCTTTTCAGTCTGTTCCTGTCCAGTTTGGTGGCAGATCCAAACCAGACGGTGATGGATGTGCAGAGAACAGACTGGATTATAGCTGCATAGAACATGGTCAGCAGTTCCTGAGGCAGGTTGAGCTTCCAGAGCTGTCGCAGGAAGTACAGCCTCTGCTGGGCCTTATTCAAGACAGTGTCTATGTGGGAGGTCCACTTCAAGTCCCGAGAGATTGTGGTACCGAGAAACCTGAAGGTGTCCACAGTAGACACTGTGCTGTTGAGGATGGTGAGGCGGGGCAGTGTTGGGGCGGGCTTCTCCTGAAGTCCACTGTCATCTCCACAGTCTTGAGAGGGTTCAGCTCTAAGTGGTTCTGACTGCACCAGAGGACTAGGTGCTCCACCTCCTGTCTGTATGCAGACTCATCACAGTCCCGTATTAGACCGATGACTGTGGTGTCGTCCGCAAATTTCAGGAATTTCACAGAAGGATCCCCTGAGGTGCGGTCGTTGGTATACAGGGAGAAGAGCAGTAGGGAGAGGACACACCCCTGGGGGGCACCAGTGCTGATGGACCAGGAGCTGGATGTGATGCTCCCAAGCCTCACACGCTGCCTCCTGTTAGTCAATAAGCTGGTAACCCACTGACAGGTGGAGGCAGGCACCGTGAGCTGGATGAGCTTCTTCTGGAGTACTTCAGGGATGAAGGTGTTGAAAGCCGAGCTGAAGGCCACAAACAGGATGTTTGTGTAAGTCCCTGGGGAGTTGAGGTGGTGCAGGATGTAATGCAGTCCCATGTTGACTGCATCAGCCACTGACCTGTTTGCCCGGTAGGCAAACTGCAGGGGGCCAGCAGCAGGCCTGTGATGTCCTTCAGGTGGCGCAGCAGCAGTCTTTCAAAGGATTTCATGACCACAGATGTCAGGGTGACGGGACTGTAGTCTTACCGTTTTTTTCCCCATAAAAGGGTTTTTTTTGGGGGAGTTTTTCCCTATCCAGGTCCTAAGGACAGACGGATGTCGTATGCTGTAAAGCCCTGGGAGGCAAATTGTGATTTGTGATATTGGGTTTTATAAATAAAAATGATTGATTGATTTAATCCTGTGATGGAGGGCTTCTTAGGGACCGGGATGATGGTGGAGCATTTGAAGCAGGAGGGTACTTCACACAGCTCCAGCGATCGGTTGAAGATCCGAGTGAAGATAGGGGCCAGCTGGTCAGAGCAGATCTCAGGCAGGAGAGAGATACACTGTCAGGTCCCGGAGCCTTCCTGGTCTTCTGTCTCTGGAAGAGCCGACACACATCCTCTTCACAGACCTTTAGTGCAAGTGGGAGGTTAGAGGGGAGGGGGGAGGGTGGAGCTGGGGGTGCAGGTAATCCCTTTGTGTGGTTAGAACTTGTGAAAAGGGCTTTTTCAAACCTGCACTAGAAGCTGGTTGGGTCGTCTGCTCGTTGGAGGTTTTCCACAGGGTGGGGGTTAGGGTTATTTGTTAGTTCTTTGTATTTTTGAGGAAGTGAATTTCCTTCTATCTATCTATCTATCTATCTATCTATCTATCTATCTATCTATCTATCTATCTATCTATCTATCTTCAATTCAAATAAAACACAAGAAGCTTGTGCTCTAGAGAGAGGATCAACACTCAGTGAAAAACCTAAGCCCTATGATAAGCTAATATGGCAAGGCTTAACTATACAAACCAATGAGCAGTGATAACTAACATGTCTTTGGGGTCGTCGGGTGGGAACCTCCTTTCACCAGTGTTTTGTCTAGTTGGTCCCACGACACCTCCAGGAGGCTAGACAGTGATCTCTAGCGTCCCAGAGACACTCCCCTAATGCCAGGACTCACTGCTCCCCTCCCTGCACCAACCCAACAACCTCCTTTACCTTACTTACGCATGGCTTTCTCAGCCCAAACAGCACTGCCACCTTCAACCAAACCCAAGCTCCGTACATGCGAGCTCTAGGTAGAAGCAGGGCTGATACTACCTTTCCTAGCACATTCACCATACTCTATTTCACATGCTACATAGCATAACTCCATTATAAGCTAAAGTTAAAGGAGCTAAATGAACTTACAGGATCAGCAAACACACTCACCTTGCCACATGGCCTCAAACAAAATGAATTCAAATAGGCCACTCCCATACTTAAATAACCTTCCTCTTCCTGGACTTCCTCCTTACTTACACATGGCTTTCTCAGCCCAAACAGCACTGCCATCTTCAACCAAACCCAGGCTCCGTACATGCGAGCTCCAGGTAGAAACAGGGTTGATACTACCTTTCCTAGCACATTCACCATACTCTATTTCACATGCTACATAGCATAACTACAATATAAGCTAAAGTTAAAGGAGCTAAATGAACTTACAGGATCAGCAAGCACACTCACCTTGCCACATGGCCTCAAACAAAATGGATTCAAATAGGCCACTCCTACACTTAAATACTTCCTCTTCCTGGATTTCCTCCTGAGAGGAAGTGGATCTCTCCACCTGATCTCAAGGAGTTATGTGCCCTGTTTAGTAGTTCCCCCTGCTGGCCCCCAACTGACATTACTTTCTCTCTTATAGATAAACTGGCTACATTTAATTGCTTCATCTGACATTTCCCTCACTGTCTTCCTCAAACTCTGTCCCCGCACTCCGAGTTCCCCCAGGAGCGAGACAGCTGATCTTGCTACAAATCCCCTACAGCCCACTTCCACTGGACAAATCCTAGTCTTCCATCCTCGCTGCTCAGCTTCTGCTCCTAAGTCTGCATATCTAAGCTTTTTTCTTTCATAGGCTTCTTCCACTGAGTCTTCCCAAGGAACTGTCAGCTCAATGAAATAAACTATTCGTTGACTCACTGACCACAACACTAAGTCAGGCCTCTGCCTGGTACAAACTATTTCCTGGGGAACAACAAGCTTTCCCCCCAAATCTACTTGCATTTCCCAATCACAAGCACCTTCTAGGCGGCCACACCCTTACCTCGTCACTAACTTATCTCGTCTGCGTTTCTCTTTACCCAGTTTTAGGTTCTGGGGGTTGGTAACACATTGTATGTGGCCCCTACCACTTATCTCGTCTGCGTTTCTCTCCCTCACGGACAAACTGAATTACTAAACTCCTATCCTTAACACCTTCTGAATTCACCTGTCTTCGTTTCCCTTCAATGCCTGCAGCTAAACATTTCAACACTTGGTTATGTCGCCATGTATATCGGCCTTGTGACAAGCTAACTTTACAGCCTGACAAAATATGCTTTAAGGTTGCGGTACGTGAACACAATGGGCATGATGGGTCCTCATTTACCCACAGTTTTAGGTTCTGGGGGGTTGGTAACACATCGTATGTAGCCCCTACCAGGAATCTAATACGATTCTCCTCCATACTCCACAGGTCCCTCCAACTGAGCTTCCTCTTCTCTACACTTTCCCAATTCAACCACTGTCCCTGTTTAGCCTGGGCCACTACCTTTGCACCCCTTACTATCTCCTCCTGTCTACGTATCTGTTCCACAACCAGCTTTCTTTTATCTTTGAGACCTGCTTTATTCCATACCGGTTTGCCTGAGCCATGCCCCAGGCCTCCCCGGCCAAACTGAACATTACCTACAATCTCTGCATGCCTAAGAGCTGCCTCTGCCTCCTGAACTGCTGATCTTGGGTTCCACTTCCTCCCCTTGGTTGGATTTGGAAACACACTCCTAACTACCACGTCCTTACTCCCAGATAACAACAGCTCTGTCCTGACCTTGGTACATTTAAATTCCTCTGTTAAACTAGATACTGGCAGCTGAAGTATCCCTTTTCCATACAATGCAAACACTACTTAGGCACCTAGGAGCACCCAACCACTTCCTAATATAGGAGCTAACCAACCTTTCAATTCTCTCCACTGCTATTAACCTAGGATATAGCCCAAATTGCAAACACCACAACTTCAACTTTCCTGGAAGTTCTGATTTATCTATTCTATCCAGTCCTTCTGCCACATCTTTCCTAAATTTCACCACCTGTTCCTCATCATTCAACTCCACATTGTACCACCTACCTGAGCTCTTTACTGGCTTTTCCCTAATTGTTGGGATTTCCTCATCATCTATGACAAACTTCCTATCACTTAACTTCCCTCTATGTATCAAGATGCTTCTAGATTTACTAAGCTTGATCTTCATGCTGGCCCACTTGAGGTTCTTATTTACCTTCTCTAGTAGCCTCTTTGTACATGGCATTGTTGTGGTCACCAGTGTCATGTCATCCATGTAAGCCCTATCTGGTGGAAAATGCAACCCGTTCTGTCGTCTTTCTCCACCTACCACCCACTTAGAAGCCCTGATGATTACTTCTATTGCCATAGGAAATGCTAATAGAGAAATTGTACACCCTGTCATGATGCCTATTTCTAGCCTCTGCCAACCTGTTGTGAAACCTGCTGTACTTAGACACAACCTAATATCCTGAAAATATGCCTTCACTCAGTTAACAACTACCTGTGGCACTCTGAAGTAGTCAAACGAACTCCAAATGAGGCTATGCGGTACTGAACCAAACGCATTTGCATGATCTAAAAATACTACATGCAGGTCCCTTTTCTTAATCTTCGCTGCCTGAATCTGGTGCCAGATCATGCTAGTATGCTCTAAACACCCTGAAAAACCTGGTATTACTGCCTTCTGCACCATGGTATCTATTCAGCTATTCCTTTCTAAGTAGCTAGCTAATCTCTGTGCAACTACACTAAAGAAAATCTTCCCCTCTACATTCAAGAGAGAAATCATCCGGAACTGGCTAAGGTCCACAGACTCCTTCTCCTTAGGAATGAGGACACCCCCTGCCCTACGCCATGCTCTTGGTATAATTTGCTTCTCCCAAACTATTCTTAGCTGTTTCCATAAAAATTTAAGGGTATCAGGCGCACTTTTATAAACCCGGACTCCATTAGGCCCTGGGGCCGAAGAAGCCTTTGCACGCCTGACCACCTCCTGAACTTCCTTCCACCTAGGTGGTTTGATATCCATCTCATGTTCTATCACTTCTAATGGAGGGATATTGGGTGGGAAACCTACTATCCTATTCTTCTCTAAATCTGAATATGTATTTCTCAAATGTTCTTTAACCTCTAGCCTTTCTGCTTTGAGCTGCCCTCCCTTTTCCTGGTTGAACAATCCTTTAACAAACTTAAAAGGGTCCCTGAAAAAACCTGTCCTTACATGTTCCTTCTTCCTCCTCTTTTTCCTGAGATACTCTGCCCTTCTAAGAACTGCTAGCCTGCTTCTCAACTCCTCTTGCAACACATTAATTCCCTCCCTTTCTTCTTCTGTAGCCTTTCTCCACACCTTTAACTGTCTCTTTTCCTTAACTAACTTCTCTATTTCTCTTTGTCGCCTAGATTTACCTGACTGTACCCTCTCACTCCTCTTTCTCTCATGCAACCCAAACCTCTCTACACCGTATGAGTAAATTATATCTCCCATCTTTTCTAACCTTTCTATTGCATTTCCTCTAAGCCTACTTAAGATTACTGACAAATCTCTATTAACTATCTCCTATTCTTTACTGTCATTTGCCCTAGGCCATCTAACTCTAACCTTTTGCTCCATGGTTCTCTCTCTGACTGGCAGACTGGCCTCATTGTCACCTGCATCCTCTCTTACTACCCCCTCCTCCTCCTCCTCAGTGGCAGCGTTACTGATATCCTGTGAACTGTGGTTTTCTACCTGCTGCTGGACTTCATCCTTCCTTCCTTCCTATCCTTCACTGAGTCACAGATCCAATACGTAGTCATGTCCGTTCCAATGTCTGTTATCATGTAATCCACCTGTGAGTCATCTTCCACCCCTGCTCTCGCTGACTCTTGGGGTGTTTTTCCTAATATAAAAATCTTGAAAAACCCTTAAAAGGATAGTATGTACGTTGACAGTTTGAAATAAAGGTTTTTCAAAAAATTTTTTAAAAGGGGGCGCGACTAGAGCGAAAGGGGGCACGGCCTGAGGGGGCGCGGCTTGAGGGGGTGGAGCTGGAGCTTGAGCTGCAGTAGTCCAAACCAATATATTTGACCCTGAATCTGAATTTGAAGAGACGGCAGAGCAGCAAGAAGAACAAGAGGAAGTACTGCAAATGCAGCAAGAAGTTTCTGAATGGTAAGTTTTGATATTTTTAAACATTTTGACAATGTTTTTTCCACGGAGAATAGTGTCCCTTTGTTATGCCTATTGAAAGTGCAAAAGTTCAAAACACCAATACGACGCGATATTGCCTCTTGTTTTTTCTTTTTTTTTTTTTTTTTTTTAACTTTGTATATAATATATACGGCTCTTTCTTATGCCCATTGAAAAGTACAAAAGCTTAAAACACCAAGTGTTTCTCAGAGAGACAAATCTAATGCTGGAGAACAACACACAAATCTAATGTTTGAGCAGACGAACCTGCACTCCTACATTACCCACAGGCTTAGTTATTACAACGAAATAATGACACTATAATTCATCATTGCTATGTTTTATCAATATATTATCTAGTTGTAATCATCCACCTCTACTCATTTATCAGAATTCAAGGCAGTCTGCTGTGTTTGTAGTTTGCCGTGCTTCAAAAACCAGCAATTTGTCCATACATACTGTCATGGCTATCTTACAGCAATTATGGTAGCTTACATATGTTACGTGATTACTGCAAACAATATTTCCACTATTCTCTTCAGTCTCAATAAACTATAATTTCTAATTCAAATTAATGTGCTTTTGAAATGTTACTGATTAGCCTACAATAATCCAGTTTTGCGTTTTCTTATTTAATATTTATTTCATGTTTTTATGGTGTGTATTACAGGTGCTCATCTGCTGCCAGGAAATACCACAGGTAATATTGTTTTGGCCACAATTTGACTTATTACATCATTTTTGTTGTTATCCACATTAACACTTAACTTATAAATTTCACCCAAGGTTCTAAGATGGATGGATGCAGCAGGTAGATGACAATATGACCTGCATGTTGGACCACCCTGGTTTAGAGCCTGTTTGCGTGAATCCCTGCTTTTTACCATTACAGAGCAAATTATGGCCATTTACAGATCAGGGGAATAGAGAAGTAAGTTGGCTTGTTTTATCTGTACTGTATGATCTCTGTCAATGTCCCCCATGAAAAATAAAGTATTGTTGTATGACATGAAAAATATAAGCATTATTGTGTGACTTCATGCTATCAAGTCATATTTCAGTGGGCATAACAATGGTCATACCACAATAATATAGTAATAGCCAAAATTCAAGACCATCTTGATCATACAATATAGCTTTGTTTGCATTCACATATATGATCTTTGAAATGAAACAAATTTGTTTAGTGGTGCTTTTATTTGCAAAAGACCAAAAAGCAGCATCAGTGTTGTGCTTTTTTTCACAATCACAACATAAATGAGTATAAAACAAGTGATCAAATCAAACCAAAGTTATATAAGCATATAAAACATGTAAATATTTTCAAAATCCCAAATAGAAAACAAAATGAAGATATATGTACAATATTTACAGGAGATTACAGTTCAACATAATATGTTTACTAAAAGTTGCCTTTGGGCTTTTAAGGACACCTGAATGTAAAAAATGTTGTAAAATAAGAAATGTTGTGTTATAACACTTTGTTTTTTCAGGCGTTTCAGGTATAAAATCAAAATCAAACTTTATTTGTGAAGCACTTTTCATGCATTAAAAATGCAGCACAAAGTGCTTCACAGAATAAAAACATACAACAAAAATATTACATACATATTGAAAACCCACCCCTCCCACCCCCACATATAAACACACACACACACACACACACACACTCTAAAAACAGTGCCAGAGAGGCCCACCAGGTTTCTGAGTCTGTTTAATAAAATGTGGTGATCTACTGTATCAAAGGCGACGCTTAGATCCAGTAGTACCAAGACTGTGAGTTTTTGTGAATCAACATTAAGCCTGATATCATTTAAAATCTTTAAAAGGGCTGTCTCTGTACTGTGGTTCATCCTAAAACCAGATTGATATTTCTCTAAAATATTGTTTCTTTTTAAAAAATAATTTGCTTGGTTAAAAACCAGTTTTTCTAAAATCTTACTTAAAAACGGTATGTTGGATACAGGTCGGTAATTATTAAAAATGTTAGGGTCTAAATTACTCTTCTTCAGAAGGGGCTTCACCACTGCCATTTTGAAGGCAGTGGGGAAGACACACGTCTGAAGAGAGCAATTTACTATGTTTAAAATCTGTTCCTCAAAGAATCCATAAAATGTTTTTAAAAGTGATGTGGGAATCGGATCTAAAAGGCAGGTTGTTGGGTTTATCTGGGAGAAAACTCACCAAGTGTCCTTGCATCAACCAGGGCAATACTCTCCAGTGTTTCCTCAGGTAAAAGCAATGATCCAGGTGTGTTAAAAATTACATTCTGTTGGTATAAAAGACTGGATCTGATATCTTCGATTTTACTTCTGAAGTGGTCTGCAAAGTCCTCGCAGAGGGCATTTGTCGAAATCTTGGATGGTTTGTTAAAATTGTTCCTCACTGTTCTCACTGAGGCCTCCTGATGGCTAAAACTGGTGATGTTAAAATACACACAGTAGTGGTCAGACACAGCCAGGTCAACAACAGAGGACACACCAGTGGACAGGCCATAGGTTATGACCAGGTCCAGGGTGTGTCCTCTGTTGTGAGTTGGTTGTGTGACGTGCTGTTTAAAATCCATGCAGGTTAAAAGGTTTAAAAATTCTCTTGACATTGGATCAGAGGTATTATCAACATGTAAATTAAAATCACCAGTTATTAAAATTATGTTAAAGGTGGTGTGTATGACTGATAATAATTCTGAGAATTCACTGATAAGAGGTGGAATGGTGGGGTGGTCTGTAAACTTTGATGCAAAGAATAGCAGGACTGCTAAAAACAAAGGCATGATGCTCAAATGATGTGTAACTGCTAAAAGAAACTTCATTTGAGTGCAGTGTACTTTTGGTTATAGATGCAGTTCTGCCTCCTTTTTTACCTCCCCTAGTAGAGAATAAAAAGTTAAAATGTGTTGGGCAGGCCTCGGTGAGAACAACTGGTGCGTCAGTGCCAAGCCATGTTTCTGTTAAAAGAATACTGTCAATATTATTATCTAAAATCAGGTCATTTATAATAAAAGTTATATTTAAAAGACAGCGCACGTTCAGCACGGCCAAGTTAATGTTTGTGCTGAATGTGCGCTCATCATCACCTGTGCGATGTATAGAAGTGGGGTGCAGGATGTTATTGTTACAAGGTTTGCTGTGTGGACGGGGTGCTCTGTACCTTATGATGGTCTCTATCGGGAATATTTCTGGTGAGAGTGTTAGTGACAAATGAGGCTGGTAGGGGGAGCTGGCAGCGGGAACAGTACTCGGTGCCACTACTGGCGCAGGTAGAGGTAGAGGAGGGGGCGTGTGATGTAAGCAGTCATGAGGAGCAGATTGAACAGCGTGCTGAATGTTTGCGGATAGCATGTGGCTACCCAGCCTGTTGGGATGAAGTCCGTCGGTCCTGAAGAAGGAAGACCGGTTCCAAAAACAGATTAAAATTGTCAATAAAACCAAGGCCACGGGCATTGCAGGCAGACTGAAGCCAGGTGTGGAGAGAGAGGGTCCTTGAGAAACGGCACGCTCCACGCTCAAGTGTGGGGATCGGGCTGGAGATAAAAACGGACTTTACAAAGCTGCTTAAAAAGTTAAAAAGGGCACTGAAATGGTTTTTGGTAAGCTCAGAGTGTTGGCGAGGTTTATGGAAGACGGTAGTGAGCGCAGTAGCCCCGGGAGCTTATCCAGGAGGACCGGGACTGTGGCTCCAGGGAAACAGCGAGTGGCAGCGTTAAAGAAGCGGATGTTTCTCACTATGGAGTCCCCCACTATCAGAGTGGTTGGGGGGAAAAGGGGACGAGGAGAGGACGGCTGCAGCTCACCGGGGGAAGGTGGCGGGTGGTCAGTGTCCGGACTGTGTGCTGGGGTCACCGCGAGAGGAGTCCAAGCAGACGAGTGTTGCGGTGAGGTAGTGGCACCAGTCCCGTGAGGAGGATTATCTCCCGGTTTAAGGTAGTGGGGACCTCCGGAGCATCTCAGCACAGCCTCCTTCAGGATCTTAAACCGAGATGCAGAGGTCGTTGCCCGGGAAGACAGCTGCCGATGTGGCCCCTCAGCGGAGCCGAGAGCTACTGGCTGACTACCGCCTGCTGCCGGTGGAGAGGAAACCGTGCTCAGAGAGGGGTCCAGGTTGCGACGAGACAGAGCCGGATCATCCCCAGACAAAACCGCAAAGCGGTTGGAGAGGCTCAGGTGAGGAGGCGAAGCGGTCCCTTCCACCGCTGTCTTACAACCCTGGACCACCACCTCGGCCCAGGACGACTGATGGTGAGGTGTCGAGCAGGAGGAAGGCCGAGGACAGGTGGAGGGGTCCCACGGAGCTGCGTCCTGGAGGGCTGCGGTGAGGGAGACAATCTGTAGTGACTGCTCGTGCGCCACATCCAAGCAGCTAGCCAGAAGTGACTCCTTGTTTTTCAGCTCATCCGAGAGCCGGCGGATGTCCTTTGTAAGGTCAGTGATCTTTTGTTTGCTTTCCTCAGCAACTGATCTTCTTCACTGGGCATAACGTTAGCTGCCCAGCGGAAGTTAAAAAAAAAAAAAAAAAAGAAACACTGCAAACTACAGAGCTGGAAGAAGTACTCAGATGTTTTACCTCAGTTAAAGTAGTAATATTACAGTAGAAACAAAACTGTTACAAGAGAAAGTGTCACAGCCCAGGCTGGGACTATAGTTTTTTCCCTTGTGTTTCCCCGTTTCCCCTGTGTCTCCTCCTCCTGTGTATGTGTGTGTGTGTGTGTGTGTGTGTGTGTGTGTGTGTGTGTGCACCTTGTCGAACTCTTCACCTGCTCTCAGTCACCTCATCAGCAACCTGCTTAAAGCCTCAGTGTGTAAAAATGGTGAGTAACAGTGACATCAGCGGTCAAATTCTAGATTGCAGCACTCATTCACTCACCTCTCCCGTCGGGTAAGTGACAGTGGCCTCATAGGACAAAAAGCCTTGCGCAGACAGCAGAGATGACATCATCCACAAGTTTTTCGAGTTTTTCAGGAGCATCTAGCGACAAGGTGAATATTTATTTAGGAATCTAAACCATGTTACGATATGTTATAGCTTACCAGTGAGATATAGGTTATCTGCGAGATATATGTTAGGAGTGTTTTATTTCTAATTGTTTTGGTAACACGAGCAAACATTAGTACAGTAATGCTAAAATAACACGTTTTAAGTGATAGTCACAGTGCGGCAGGTTGGTACAATTATTATATATGTGTTTCCAGAGTGTTCTTCTACAGGACACAGGGAGAGGAGGAAGAGGGAGAGGGAGAGGGAGAGGAGGAAGACCAGGGAGAGCAAGGGGCCGAGGGGGTAGAGGCGGTACAGGAACGGCCAGGAGGGACGGCTACCCAGAGGGAAGAGGAGGAGAGGGTGGCAGCCTTTGCAGCAGCACGAGAGGAATCAATAGATTAGGTTGAAGACTAGGCTAACCATTTAGCTGTAGCTCTGGGATAATGTTAGCCAAGGCTAGGATAACGTTAGCACGTAAACGTATAGCCGCCACTCGAACTTAGACAAGAGGGAAAAATAGTTGCAAACATGAAGCCAAAATGATTTTAAAATATCAGATTGAATTATCTGTCTAGCAGAAAGCAGGCAACCTCCACATCCTTTGTGAAATCCTTCTCCTTCAGGAGTTCTTTCCACCTGGAATAAGCAACGCCGATATTCGCTCGCGTTTTGTTCCGTCCTCGCTTATCTGATCTTTTTCTTTTATTTGGTGGCGTGGTTTCTCTCTTACGGGGCAAAACATATGTGTGGTCCTGCATTTAAAGTGCGACAGAATCATAGAAGTACAAAGCAGGTTCACGCAGAATTGCCCGGATTGATCTTCACCTTGACCGTCTCCAGTGACGGCAAGTTCATCAGTTCCATCAGCACCTCTCATCCCTCCCCCTGGTTCCTCAAAAAAACAAAAAAACCTCCCTAACCTTCAACAAACTATCTGCTGTGCCTGTGTCTGTTTCTGGGTCCTAAATCCGACCCTCTTCTTCCCCTGTTGGTGCTGGCTTCTTCTTTGTTGAAAAGAAGGGTAACACCCTACGCCCCTGCTTTGATTTCCGTGGCCTCAATGACATAACAGTTAAAAACAAGTATTAGGTAGTAAGTGAACGCTCGCGAGATTGGGCGAACGCTCGCAAGATTGGGTGAATGCTCGCGAGATTGTGCGCGATTCAGCATGGCAGCCTGCTGCTAGACAACCAAACCAAACTTTTAACTCTTACAACTATTCCCCTCTTTTTTTTTCCCGCTTTAATTTTTCCATTTTCTCCTACTACATAAACCGGATTACATCATCTGGATCATCTGGAGGATTACATCGACGAATGCTACAATAGACTCTGCATCATGGGACGCTCACAAAAATCCAAAAAACCACGCACACAGGACTCACATGCCTCATCTGCTTCTACTTCACCGTCAACATCACCGAAACCACCCTGCAGTTCCGAGGTAAGCGACATGTTCATATCCATAGACAATAAACTTAAAGGACTGGACGCCAGAGTGGCATTAATCGAAGTATTACACAGAGAATTTCAACAACTCCGTCACAGCCTGGAATACAGCCAACAACAAATAGACCGGCATTTCCGAACCACCCACAGACCAACCCGAAGCAGCAGTCATTTCACGGTCAAACAGCTCAAACTCTCCACTGAAACCGTCAACAATATCACATTTCACCGCGTTCACCTTTTGGGACAGAAACACACTAACACTACTCGACCACGGCCCATCATCGTCAAATTCGAGCACTTCAAACAGAAAGAACTGGTACAACGACAAGGCAAACAGTTAAAAGGAACGGACTATGGACTCAACGACCACTATCCACCAGAAATCAACCACAGACGCAAGCAGCTCTTTCCCATCCGCAAGCAAATGATGACCGCTCTCTTACCTTCTTTCATCATTTGCTTTCCCATCCGCAAGCAAATGATGAAAGAAGGTAAGAGAGCGGTCATATCAGTGGACAAACTATATATTGACGGACAATTATTCAAAGATAAGGACATTACCCCCTGGCTATTCTAAACATCTCAACAACCCCCCTCCGCGCCTCATGACACACACACACACACACACACACACACACACACACACACACACCCACCCCAGCCCTCTCCCCTTCCCTCTCTGAATATGAGTTAAATTGGACTATTGTATATATTTCACACCCAAATCTCACTGCACTTTACGTTATGCATTGTTCTGTTGTTTGCTTTATCGCTGTTTTTTTTCTTTTTGTTTTTTGTTTTTTTCGGTTTGTTTGTTTGTTTTGTTGCTCTGTTTTGTTGTTTTGTTTATGTTGGTGACACACACGCACGCACGCACGCACGCACGCACGCACGCACGCGCACACACACACACACACACACACACACACACACACACACACACACACCAGCATTGAGCTCTTCATAACAACCTGTTCAACATACCATCCCTCAAACTTGTAACTTGGAACATCCGGGGTATTGGCTCTCAGACAAAAAAAAATCAAAGTACTCAATCACCTGGACAACTTAGATGCAGATATTTGTTTGTTGCAAGAAACCCACCTCTCACATACAGATCATAATAAATTAAAAACATCACAATTCATCCACTCATTCTCTGCTCATTACAATTCAAAACAAAGAGGTGTGTGTATCTTGATAAACAAAAAAATCTCATTTGTCCATAATAAAACCATCACAGACCCTGAAGGACGTTTTATCATCATTAACATATCATTCAACAATAACCCGGTAACAATTGGTAATATTTACAGCCCAAACACTGATGATTCATCTTTTTTTCACAACTTCTTTTCTTCCATCTCAAACATTTCCAACTGCCCAGTCATAATAGGAGGTGATTTTAATACAATTATCGACTCATCACTTGACAGATCTAACAATACAAGCAATAAACGCAACTGGCAATCCACCGAAACAATAAAACAGTTCATGAGTGATTTTGGTCTTGGTGATAGTTGGCGGCTACAGCACCCAACTACCAGAGAATACACTTTTTACTCACCGGTCCATCATTCCTACTCTCGCCTTGACTTTTTTCTGACCAGTAACTCACTTATATCAGACATCTCTGATTCAAAAATTCACCCCATCATTATCAGTGCTCATGCTCCAGTTACAATCATATGGAACCCAAACAATCAGCATAAACACATCCCTAGATGGCGTTTTAAGATATCTCTACTTAAAGACCCAGAGTTTGACAGCTACCTTAAAAGAGAGTGGGCATCCTTCCTAGAAATAAATGATTCCCCAAAGTCATCACCTACACTTCTTTGGGAAACAGGTAAGGCAGTTTTAAGAGGCAAAATCATTTCATTCTCCATCCATAAAAAGAAGAAAGAAAAGGAACAAGAAGTCAGACTAGAACAAAAAATCAAACATCTAGAAACACTGAATGCAAATAACTCAACAGAACTCAAAATGAATTAAGAAAATATCAATTACAACTAAATGACATTATAAACAAAAGAACTCAATTTCTAATTCATAGACTTAGACAAGAAAATTTTCATCATAACAACAAATCTGGTAAATATTTAGCAAATCAAATTAAACGAAACAAAGAAAAAGCAACAATTTCCACCATCAAGGACTCAGCAGGGAAGCCTACCAACTCACCACAGGAAATAAATAAAATATTTAGAAATTTTTATGCTAAACTATACTCATCTGAAAAAGACCTAAAACAGGAGGACATCAATTCATTTTTTAGGAATATTAAACTTCCAAAACTTAATACAGAACAAGTCTCACCAATTACAGAAAAAGAACTCTCCATTGCCCTCAACCTCATGCCAAACAAAGCACCAGGTCCCAATGGCATCCCTGCTAAGTTCTATAAACACTTTTGGTCCATTTTAGCCCCACTCTTCATCAAAGCAATAATTGAAATAAAACAAAATTCAAGATTTCCAGTATACATGAACACAGCCGTAATCTCACTCCTCCCAAAACCTAATAAAGATCATACCCTGCCATCAAATTACCGCCCCATCTCCTTAATCAGTGTAGACATAAAAATCATCAGTAAAGCTCTCGTTCACAGGATAGAAAAAGTCACTCCTTACATAATTCACCCAGATCAGACCGGCTTCATCAAAGGCAGACAGGCATCCAATAATACACGTAGACTGTTCGATTTAATCCATTATTCATCATTACAACAGGAAGATACCATAATAGCCTCTTTAGATGCAGAAAAAGCTTTTGACAGGGTTAATTGGAAATTTCTCTTCACCACGTTACAAACATTTGGCTTTGGGGAATCATTTATTAACTGGATCAAGATTCTGTACACTGCAACTTCAGCCACCGTCACCACTAATGGACTAACATCACAAAGCTTTACACTGCACAGGGGGACTAGGCAGGGATGCCCACTCTCTCCCTCTTCATTTACCATTTTCATTGAACCCTTAGCAGCAGCCATCCGTCAGAACTTCCATATCCAAGGAATTCAAACACCCCAAACACAGCACAAGATTAGTTTGTATGCACATGACATTTTACTCTTTCTTCAAAACCCTGAATTATCTCTGCAAGAAACAATTAAACTCATCAAATCATTCTCCAAAATCTCTGACTACTCTATAAACTGGAATAAATCCTCCGTCCTCCCATTGCAAAACACCAGATGGGATGCGGCAGCCCATATATCACCCATTCCTCTATGCATGGATCACATTACATATTTAGGTATCAATGTTTCCCCCAGCCTGTCAGAGCTGATTGGACTCAATTTCACTCCACTACTAAAAAC
The DNA here is from genome assembly GCF_011397635.1 of Epinephelus fuscoguttatus. NCBI lineage: Eukaryota > Metazoa > Chordata > Actinopteri > Perciformes > Serranidae > Epinephelus > Epinephelus fuscoguttatus. The sequence continues at coordinate 3,707,030 of NC_064772.1, read as the reverse complement.
AACAGATGATGATCTCCACCGTTGGATGAATTTACCACTATCCATTTTGGGCAGAATAGCAATTATTAAAATGACAATACTTCCCAAAATAAATGATCTCTTTTCAATGATTCCAACTCACCCTACTCTCACCTGGTTTAACTCTCTAGACTCAATAATCACTAAATTCTACTGGGAAAATAAAACACCAAGGATCAAACTGACTACACTTCAAAAACCCAAATCACAAGGCGGCTTAGATGCACCACATTTTTACCATTACTCCCTGGCAAATCAACTGCAGTATATATACAAGTGGACACACTCCAGTCCCTCAGACATCACCTGGCTAGACATAGAACAAACACTCTGTAAAGACATCCAGATTTCAGATACTCCATTTCTCAGTCAATTGATCAAACGCCATTCATGTTTCAGTGCAATAACAATAGCGTCAGCTCTGACAGCCTGGTGGAAATTTCACAAAATCACCAACTCTTCTCTCTCTCCATCCAATTTCACCCCCATTTGGAACAATCCTGACTTCTTGAGCAACAAAAAAAAAACACTCAACTTTCACACATGGGCAGAAAAGGGCATCACACATCTAAAACACATTTTTCATACTAACACCCTGGTATCATTTCCCCACTTGGTCCAGGAGTACGACATCAGGAGTAACCAATTTTTGGAATATTTACAACTCAAATCATCTGTTAAATCAAAAATCAATATTAGAACCACTAGTCCATGCCTTCCCCCCGCAATCTCAGAATTAATAAATATCCCCTCCCCAAAAAAACTTCTCTCCAAAATATATAAGATAATATCACAATCTGACAAAACCATATTTCAATAAAATGGGAACAAGACCTCTCCTGATGCCGACTTCTGGACCCAAATCTGTAAAAATATTTATTTCATGACTAAAAATGTTAACCTACAACTCATACAGTATAAGATACTCCATAGAACTCACTACACTGGGCAAAAATTGGGATTCACATCAGAAATATGCTCACACTGCACACAAAACTGTCCTGACACTTACATTCATGCCACCTGGCACTGCACACCCATCACACACTTTTGGAAAGAAGTCACTGAGTCACTATCCCGCTTCATGGGCTGCCGCATCCCAGTATCTCCCTCACTCTGCCTTCTAGGAGACTTATCACCATTCAGCCTAGATGGAACAAACCATAGACTTCTCCTTGTGGCCCTAACTATCGCCAAGAAAACTATCCTCGTGAACTGGAAATCACGGAACACTATACATCTGGCTCACTGGAAAAACTTACTCACTGACTACATATGTATGCATCCTCCCCTCTCATTAACACAGCAGAACCTCAGTCCTTCTGGTCAGCTTTCATTCATTTCTTAACATCCTGAATACCATCTGACTTATTTTTCTTGTCTGTCAGCCAATCACCCATAACATTATCAATATCCTCACGTGTACATGTTGTGATGTCCTGAGAGGCTGAGAACTCTTGGCCCTCTCAGGACATCACAACAAACTCGCACACACACATACATAAATACACACATAGATCCTACCACATGCACACGCACACATGTACATACACATTTACGCACACAAAAAGGGGGAAGAAAGAGAGAGAAGACATATATGTATATATATTATCTTTTTGATTTATTGATTTATTACCATTATTATTATTATTATCATTATTATTATTGTCGTCGTTGTCACTACTATTATTATTATATAACTATTACATAGGCTCTGCCTCGGGTCCCTGGTAGGCTGGGGTGGGCTGGGCCCTGCCTGTTGTTGAGTGATCTTGGTGGACGCGGGGGGGCGGTGAACCTGTGTGGGCTGGGCCTGTGTTTCCTGCACCCTCTTGGCCTCCCCTCTGCCCTGGTTACTACCCTGGGCTGGGTCCATGTTGCACGCCTCGCTTTTTTAATACATCACACACCAGCTCAGGAAAGGAACAAAACAAAGCATAAACCAAAACCAAAACCAAACCAAAGCAAACAAACAAAAATAAGAATAGGTGAAGTGTCAAAGATTCGGTGCCTGGAAGTGGGCCTGTAGGCTCCCGACCTTGAACTTCTTGTCTCTTGTTAGTCGTCTTCAAATGTCGATTTGATCTCTTAGGTTCAGCTGGCAAATACTTAAAGAAACACTGGAAACAGGCAAGGTCCGATGCAATCAAGTTTAATGTGTCAACAGGCTTTAACACATACAACTTAGTGAGTCAGACTCCGGAGTGTGACTAAAGAACTGCGTTCAGAACCCTAGCTTATATGCTGGTGGAGATCCAGACGAGTCTCCACCTTTTTTGCTAATACTTCCTACTCGAACCCAATTCTATTGGTGGAGAACTTCTTTGTGTCCAATTCTGATTGGGCCCGTTTTTAATGGTGTGATGTAGCCTGGAATTTCCCAAAATTCCTTCCCTTAGGTTCGGTTCCATTCTCGCTCTATTTTTAAAAATATGTGCATTCTGGGGACTCTCTATATTCAATTCAATTCAATTTTATTTATACGACATCCCTCTGTCCTTATGACCCTCGCAGCGGATAAGGAAAAACTCCCCAAAAAAAACCCTTTAACGGGGAAAAAAAAACGGTAGAAATCTCAGGAAGAGCAACTGAGGAGGGATCCCTCTTCCAGGACGGACAGACGTGCAATAGATGTCGTACAGAACAGATCAGCATAACAAATTAACAGTAATCCACATGACACAATGAGACAGAGAGAGAGAGAGAGAGAGAGAGAGAGATGCAGGTAATGACAGTAGCTTACAACAACATTATTGAAAGTAATAATATTATAGTTATAGTTCTGGCTACTGTGGTACAATATGTTGAAAGTATGTATTAATATCTGGCAGTATACATGTGTGACAATAGTCATGTATAATAACAGTAGAAGTATGACTAATGACTAATGATGGCAGCAGCAGCAGCAGCAGGAGGCATCTGGCAGGACGACGGCAGCAGCACAACCACACACATCACGCTGTCCAGGCACCGCTGCGATATGATTTAATCTGAGAGACAGTGGAGCACAAAGGCTCCGGAGAAGAAGCCGAGTTAGTGACATCCAGAATGGCCGAGTTAGCAAGATGCAGTAATAGAATATGAGAGAGAGAGAGAGAGAGAGAGAGAGAGAGAGAGAGAGAGAAGAAGAAGAAGAAGAAGAGAAGGTGCCTGGTGTATTATAGGGGGGTCCTCCGGCAGACTAGGCCTAAGTCAGCCTAACTAGGGGCTGGTACAGGGCAAGCCTGAGCCAGCCCTAACTATAAGCTTTATCAAAGAGGAAAGTCTTAAGTCTAGTCTTAAATGTGAAGACGGTGTCTGCCTCCCGGACCGTAACAGGAAGATGATTCCACAGGAGAGGAGCCTGATAGCTAAAGGCTCTGGCTCCGGATCTACTTTTGGAGACTTTAGGGACCACGAGTAACCCTGCGTTCTCAGAGCGCAGTGTTCTGGTGGGATAATAAGGCACTATGAGCTCTCTAAGATATGACGGAGCTTGACCATTTAGAGCTTTATAAGTTAACAGTAGGATTTTAAATTCAATTCTGGATTTTACAGGGAGCCAGTGCAGAGAAGCTAAAACAGGAGAAATATGATCTCGTTTCTTAGTTCCTGTTAGTACACGTGCTGCTGCATTCTGAATTAGCTGGAGAGTTTTTAAGGACTTACTAGAGCTACCTGATAACAGAGAGTTACAGTAATCCAGCCTAGAGGTAACAAAAACGTGGACCAATTTTTCTGCATCTTTTCGGGTCAGGATAGGCCTAATTTTCGCAATATTACGCAGATGAAAAAATGCAGTCCGTGAGGTTTGTTTTAAATGAGAATTAAAAGACAAATCTTGATCAAATATTACTCCGAGGTTTCTTACGGTAGTGCTAGAGGCCAGAGCAATGCCATCAAGGGAAACTATGTCATCAGATAAAGAGTCTCTGAGTTGTTTGGGACCAAGAACAGTAACTTCAGTTTTGTCTGAATTTAACATCAGGAAATTGGTGCTCATCCAAGTTTTTATGTCCTTAAGGCAATTATGGAGTTTAGTTAATTGATTACTTTCTTCTGGCTTCATCGATAAATACAACTGAGTATCATCCGCATAACAATGGAAATTTATAGATTGATTTCTAATGATGTTATCTAAAGGAAGCAAATATAGAGTAAATAGGATTGGTCCGAGCACAGAACCTTGCGGAACTCCAAAACAAACTTTGGTACGTAATGACGATTCATTATGAACGTGAACAAACTGAAAACGATCAGATAAATAAGATTTAAACCAGCTTAGTGCAGAACCTTTTAGGCCAATTAAGTGATCCAGTCTCTGCAGTAGAATTTGATGGTCAATTGTGTCAAACGCCGCACTAAGATCTAATAAAACAAGTACAGAGACAAGTCCTTTGTCCGAAGCAATCAGAAGGTCATTTGTAATTTTAACTAGTGCTGTCTCAGTGCTATGATGCACTCTAAATCCTGACTGAAATTCCTCAAATAAATTATTATCATGGAGAAAATCACACAGCTGGTCTGCGACTACTTTCTCAAGGATCTTTGACATAAAGGGAAGATTAGATATTGGTCTATAGTTGGCTAACACCTCTGGATCCAGGGTGGGCTTTTTTAGTAGAGGTTTAATTACAGCTACCTTAAAAGACTGTGGTACATAGCCTGTTAATAAGGATATATTGATCATATCTAATATATGAGTGTTAACTAAAGGAAAGACCTCCTTAAGTAGCCTAGTTGGGATGGGGTCTAAGAGACACGTTGAAGATTTGGATGAAGAAATCACTACAGTCAGTTCTTGAAGAGAAATTGGGGAGAAGCAATCTAAATATATATTAGGTTTTACAGCTGTGTCTGAGGTTAGATAGGTACTATCTGAGGACAGGAGGTCATGAATTTTGCCTCTAATAGTTAGAATTTTGTCATTAAAAAAGCTCATAAAATCATTACTGCTAAGGGCTAAAGGAATACAAGGCTCAATAGAGCTTTGACTCTCAGTCAGCCTGGCTACAGTGCTGAAAAGAAACCTGGGGTTGTTCTTATTGTCTTCTATTAATGCTGAGTAATAGTTTGCTCTGGCATTGGAGGCCCTCTTATAAGTTTTGAGACTGTCTGTCCAGATTAGCTGAGATTCTTCCAGTTTGGTTAATCGCCAATTCCTTTCAAATTTTCGCGATATTTGTTTTAACTTACGGTTTGAGAGTTATACCAAGGAGCGAACTTTCTTTGCTTTTAACTTCTTTTAAGAGGAGCTACAGAGTCAAGTGTTGTTCAGCAGCAAGCCTACGGCGCTATCGACAAAATGATCAAAGTCGCACGGGGAAACGTCTGTTACTGAGGGACTTGGTATTGAATTTAATGACGGAGTAATCTTTTCCTTAAATTTTGCGACAGCACTATCTGATAAACATCTAGTATAGTAACTGTTGCTGAGTGGCGTGTGATCGAGTAAAAAGAAATAAAAAGTAATCAGATAATGATCCGATAGCAAGGGATTCTGTGGAAAGATTTTTAGGTTATCAATTTCAATTCCATACGTCAGAACTAGATCGAGGGTATGGTTAAAACAGTGAGTGGGTTCATGTACACCCTGACTGATGCCAATGGAGTCTAATAATGAGATAAACGCGGTAGCCAGGGAGTCATTGTCAACGTCGACATGAATGTTAAAATCGCCTACAATAATAACTTTATCTGATTTAAGAACTAAACTGGATAAAAGCTCTGAGAATTCAGATACAAATTCAGAATACGGGCCAGGAGCACGGTACACTATAACAAATAAAAGTGGCTGCGAGGTTTTCCAGGTCGGATGTAAAAGACTAAGAACGAGGCTTTCAAATGAATTATAATCTAGTTTAGGTTTAGGGCTGATTAACAGACTAGAGTTAAAAATGGCTGCAACTCCCCCTCCTCGGCCGCTGCCTCGAGGAATGTGGGTATTATTATGACTGGGAGGAGTGGATTCATTTAGACTGACATATTCATCTGGACACAGCCAGGTTTCAGTGAGACTGAGTAAATCAATATGATTATCTGATATTAATTCATTTACTAACACTGCTTTAGACGATAGAGACCTGATATTTAACAGTCCGCATTTAATTCTCCTGTTTTGTCTTTCTGTCACAGAAGAGCTTTTAATTTTTATGAGGTTGTTATGCACAACTCCTCTTTGTTTAATTTTAGATTTAAATAATTTAGGCGGTCGGGGGACAGACACCGTTTGTATAAAACTATGAAAACTATGGCTGGGTAACTGAACTAGAAGCTCAGAGAGGTGTATAGGACTGCAACTCTGAGTCCTGGTCTCAACTCTGGGTTGTCAGGGATTTAAATTACTAATAAAGTTTGCCAGGTTTCTAGAAATGAGAGCAGCTCCATCCAAAGTGGGATGAATACCGTCTCTCCTAATAAGACCAGGTTTTCCCCAGAAACTTTGCCAATTATTAATGAAACCCACATCGTTTGCTGGACACCACCTGGACAGCCAGCGATTAAATGATGACATGTGGCTAAACATGTCATCACTGGTCAGATTTGGGAGGGGTCCAGAGAAAACTACGGAGTCCGACATTGTTTTAGCATATTCACACACCGAGGCAATATTAATTTTAGTGACCTCCGATTGGCGTAACCGGGTGTCATTGCCGCCGACGTGAATAACAATCTTACTGAATCTACGTTTAGCTTTAGCCAGCAGTTTTAAATTTGATTCTATGTCGCCGCTCTGGCCCCAGGGATACATTTGACTATGGTCGCTGGTGTTGCTAACTTCACGTTTCTCAGAATAGAGCTGCCAATAACCAGAGTTTTATCCTCAGCGGGTGTGTCGCTGAGTGGGGAAAAGCGGTTGGAAACGTGAACAGGCTGGTGGTGAGCCGTGGGCTTCGGCTTGGAGCTGTGCTTCTGGCGAACCGTAACCCAACCTCCCGGCTGAACGGGAGTTACCGGAGGACAGTTAGCAGAGGCTAAGGCTATGCTATGTGGCTCCGCACCGGCTACAGGGGGCTGGCTAACTACCGCAGCTACTGAATGGTTTTCCATGGTGCGGAGCCGCGCTTCTAATTCACTAAGCCTCGCCTCCAACGCAGCAAATAAGCTACACTTATTACAGTTACCACTGTCGCTAAAGGAGGCAGAGGCATAACTGAACATTTGGCACACCGAGCAACAGAGAGCAGAGGGAGAAGTCATCGCTAGCTGTAAAGCTAATGTAGCTACCAAGGCTGGTAACGTGCAAACAACAGCTAAGAGATTAGCGAGAAAGTCGTAGAAAGGAGGAGAGCTATAAGTGCTTAAACAGAACCAGTGTGGGTTATGACTTGAAGTAGACGTTAAAGCAACGTTAAAGCAACTGAAGTGAGAAAGCAGGCTAGTAGAATCCACCAGAGCAGTACAGAGATGCTGTCACAGAAACACCGGAAATGACACAACTCGCTTACCGCAATACGTCAGCACGTCAGAACGTTGTCACGTCCATTAACACCTGCTGCTGAGCATCCACAATGCGTCTAGTTTCATGCAAGATGTGAATTCCAGGGACTTCTACACGGCCCACAGTGTTTCTAGTTTCATGCAAATAAAACCTTGGAGTACAATATGTGAGCAAGTGCGTGCTAGTTACAGCACCTGAGTATGTGTTTCATCATTAAACAGGACATGATGTGTTCTTTCAGTAAATGACCTTGACAACAGATTCAAAGGAGTGAATGATCAAAGGAGTAAATGACCTCGACAGTATCTAATACAGATTCAAAGCTTTTATAATGCCTTGTACATGATTATATGGCTCTTTTTTGTTTCCCAATCACTTAGATATCTTAACTTTGTTACTTGATTTACTAAGCACAAACTTTTACACTACATAGGGCAAGTGGGGCATGCATGCGATGACCGGCGGTAGGGCGGGCCCCGCATTGCAATGCCCACTTTGTTTTTAATACACCACATCTCTAGTCACAGACCAACCCATCTATATTAATATATTTATATTTAGGGCAAGTGGGGTGTGCGGCATGGGGCCTGGATGCCTGGGGGGGGGGGGGGGGGGGGGTCAAGGAGGGGAGATTGATGGGTGTTTACAGGCCAGTGCCGCATGGTGCTGCATGGTGCAGCCTGCTCCCCCTGCGTCCCATGGCAGACATGGGCGGGGGTCGACCTGCTCTGTGGCTGTGTGGGGATCCGAGGCAGATCCTTCGCTTCTCTTCCTCCCTTTATTTTTATTTATCCCCCCTTTATTTATTTATTTATTTATTTATTGCTATCATTATGACGATGATGATGATGGCGATGATGATGATGATGATGATGATTATTATTGTGTGTGTGTGTGTATGTATAAATACTTTTGTTATTATAATTATTGCTATTATTATTGTTATTATTATTATTATTATTATTATTATTTTATTTTATGTTTTCATTTTGTTTATTTTTTAAAAAATTTTTTCTATTCGCTTATTTTATTTATTTGTTTATTTTCTATTGTCATCTCCCCCCTTCAGTGCCTATGATAATGTTGTTGTTGATTATTACTACTTTTTATTATTATTATTACTATCATTACTATTATTATTATGTATGTCGTTGCTACCATTTTTATCCACTGTTCATTAGTTAAAATACACGCACACACCCATGCACTCACGCACCCACACTAATTGTTGTTTCGTCATGTTGTATGTCTCTTTATGTATGTATGTAGCCTTTTTTACGTGTCCTTACATGTATGCACAAGGCTACTGTATTCTCCAAACTGGACTTCCGCAATGCCTACCATCTGATCCGAATCAGAGAAGGAGACGAGTGGAAAGCTGCCTTTAACACCCCCCTAGGCCATTTTGAGTATGCCCATTGGCCTCACCAATGTCCCTGCAGTTTTTCAAGCCATGGTCAATGATGTGCTCCGCGACATGCTGAACTGCTACCTGGATGACATTCTAATCTTCTCCCAGAACTTGGAAGAACACATTTGACATGTCAGGTTTGTGCTTCAGCCACCTACGTGGATTCCAATGCCTTCACTTTGGCATCTACCATCTACAACGCCGCTCCAGCTCATTCCTCCATCCATTTACCCAGCTCATCTGCCTGCCTGTCCCCTGCCATCATCAGCACCTCTCATCCCTCCCTCCGGTTCCTCAATAAATCTCCCTTACCTTCTACAAACTACTCGCTGTGTCCGTGTCTGCTTCAGGGGCCGGTTGCACCAACTGGTCTTTACTACGCCTAGTTGTAACTCCTAAGACGGTCTTTGTTAAGTCTTAAGGAGTGGACTTCCGCCAGTTGCACCGACAGGGCTTACACCTGGTCTTAGCAACGCTGGTTTTAGCTGTGCGTGTCCATGTGAATGCCCCCGGAATGCCACGTGCAGCCTAATGTCAAATGATGAACCGCTGATTCACTGTTCGCTTGTGCTTGACAGTTGACAATTGACAGTTGGCAGCCCCTCTCATCTGTATTGACAGTTTATTTACAGTTTAAGATTTGAAGAAAACATGGAGGATCAACGAAAAAGAAAGGGCAACTTTACCGACACTGACATTAGAAAATTAATGGAGCTGTATAGCCAGCACAGAGACGTGTTGACTGCTAAGCAGTCAAACGTCATCACAAATAAGAAATGGGCAGGCGGTATGGGCAGAGATAACGGGGCAAATAAATACGTGTTGAGACTCTGGCTGCCTTTGTACACAGGCTGAATAAGGAAGATGTGGAAGGATCTCCTCAGCAAGGCAAAAAAAGACCTCTCCTCCAAAAACAATCATCCAACTAGTGATGGTCCTCCCTGAAAACCTCAATTTACAGTGACATTATTGTTAACGTATTTGGGGAGGATTCCCTTGCCTTCACTGGTTTGGATGACAAGGAGCTGATTAAGATGTTTTTAAACTGTAAGAGAGGTCTGTCTGAAACTTATTATAAGGTGTTAACAATTTGTGTGCGGGCTAGTCGGCCACCAATGTCCCTGTGCAGATGTTGACTGAGACGCACTCTGAGCGCAGCTTGATAATGACCTTACAGCTGCTCTTGACTCGGCATAAGATTTACGCCTGGTCTTAGTGAGAAGAAGGCTTAAGCCCAGATGGTGCAACTGGCATAACTATTACGTCGGACTTAGAACACCAAGTTACAACTGACTTAGCTTAACACCAGGCGTAAGCCCTGTTGGTGTAACTGGCCCCTGGGTCCTAAATCACCGCGTCAACAGAAAGTCTTGCATTCAACATTTTACTTCAGTAAAAGTATAGAAGTACTTGCATCAAAATACACTTTACCACAAGTGCAATTTATAATATTTTTTATTATATTATTATCTTGTGATTGATGCATTAATGTGTTCATCAGTTTAATGTTGCAGCTGGTAAAGGTGGAGTTCATTTTAATGACTTTGCTGGGTAGTTTCTTCTGAGACAATACATCATCATGTATTGAGGGCAGCAGTAGCTCAGGCAATAGGGACTTGGCTTGGGAATCGGAGGGTCGCCAATTGAAGTCCCTGCCTGGACCAAAATATGGAGCATGGTAGCTGGAGAAGTGCCAGTTAACCTCCTGGACACTGCCGAGGTGCCCTTGAGCAATCCAACCGCTTGGGGTGCCTGTTCATGGGTAGTCCCCTCACTCTGACATCTCTCCATTTAAAGGGGCAATAAGCGAAATCGTTTCACCGCTAGGTTCGCTGAAAATACGCGCTGCCATTGCTCACCTGCTGTAGCCTTTTGTAGGGAGGGAGGGCCAAGGGCTCCGAGAGGAGGAGGAGGAGGGGGGGAGTCACATGAACGTACATGAATGCGCAGCCGGACCGGCTTGTAAACAATGGGTTGGAGATCAACACAGAGAGAGAGTGTGTGAGGTCATGCTATACTCCAGATGAAATTACACCTCTAGTTCTTTGCTTATTGCTCCTTTAATACATGTAAAGATCCAGTTTGTGCTTGTATGTGTGTATTTTGGGCCTATGTGTATATGTATATGACAACGGAGTGAAAACATTGAATTTCCCCCTTGGGGATTGATAAAGTATTATATTAATACATTTCCAGCCATATCTGGGGCAACCAAACTGGGTATTTTTAATGCAATGTTGAGGAGACCATACCCCATTTTTTTAATGTGTCACTGGAACATTTCCAGATGTTCTGTCATGACCAAACTGGGTATTTTTAATGAGACACTGGGACATTTCCAGCCATATGTGTGGTGACCAAAATATGTGTCTTTAACGAGAGGTCAGGATATTTCCTGCCGTGTTTGTAGAAAGGACCCAGGTACTTTCAACAAGATGTCAGGAGATTTCCAGCTGTATTTGGGGCGACGTTGGGCACCATATCCTCATAGACACACAATAGTTCATCATATCGTATGAATTAGCGCCCCAGGAAAGACATTACATCCTTAACGTGCAGTTACGTGATCAGTGTAAAGTTATGAAGGTTATTTTTAGGGAAACCAAACACAGTAAGAACAGACCTTAAAATGGGTCAAAGTATATTCAAAGTTCACATCTCTCCAGGGGAAAGTCCAGGGTTTTGTGACCCATCAACCACCCCAACCTGCCTCCTTACAGACCGCTCTGGTTGCTCCCTTCTTTACTCCCATCAGCATATTGGTCACGTGATTGCAGCCTTTCAAAATACCTGAAATATGTATGAATTTGGGCGCCTTACTTTTTGTAGAAAAATGTACAAACAATTTGTGAGAACAGCCTGTGTGGGGACATTCCAGCCATTTTTGGCATCCAAATACAGTATTTTTAACAAACTGTATTTTGGGGAGGCAAACCCATTTTTTTCAAGCAAGATACAGCAACATTTTCAGCTGTGTTTTAGGCAGCTAAACCAGGTATTTCTAATGAAATGTTTGTCATTCAGTCAATTATTCAGTAGCTGCGGTAGTTAGCCAGCCCCCTGTAGCCGGTGCGGAGCCACTTAGCATAGCCTCTGCTAGCTGTCCCCCAGTAACCCCCGTGCAGCCGGGAGGCTGGGTAACTGGCCGGGAGAACAGTAGTTCCAAGCTGAAGCCGACTGTTCACCACCAGCCTGTTCATGTTTCTAATCACTTTTCCCCACTCAGCGACAGACACAGTGAGGAGAAAACTCTGATCGTTGGCAGCTCTATTCTGAGGAACGTGAAGTTAGCAACACCAGCGGCCATAGTCAAATGTATCCCTGGGGCCAGAGCGGGCGACACTGAGTCTAATGTAAAACTGCTGGCTAAGGCTAAATGTAGATTTAGTAAGATCATTTTTCACATTGGCAATGACAATGTGACATCACGATGACACCCGGTTATGCCAATCGGAGGTCACTAAAATTAATGTTGCCTCGGTGTGTGAATATGCAAAAACCATGTCGGACTTTGTAGTTTTCTCTGGACCCCTCCCAAATCTGACCACTGATGACATGTTTAGCCACATGTCATCATTTAATCGCTGGCTGTCCAGGTGGTGTCCAGCAAAGAATGTGGGTTTCGTTAATCATTGGAAAACTGTCTGGGGAAAACCTGGTCTGATTAGGAGAGACGGCATTCATCCCACTTTGGATGGAGCTGCACTCATCACTAGGACCCTGGCCAAGTTTATTAGTAATTCAAAACTCTGACAACCCAGAGTTGAGACCAGGACTCAGAGTCAAAGTCTTACACGCTTCTCTGAGCTTCTAGTTCAGTTACCCACCCATAGTTTTATACAAACAGTGTCTGTTCCCCGACCACCTAAATTATCCAATTATCTAAAATTAAACGAAGAGGAGTTGTGCATAACAACCCAATAAAAATTTAAACCTCTTCTGTGACAGAAAGACAAAACAGGATAATTAAATGTGGACTGTTAAATATCAGGTCTCTATCATCTAAAGCAGTGTTAGTAAATGAATTAATATCAGATAATCATATTGATTTACTCAGCCTCACTGAAACCTGGCTGTGTCAAGACGAATATGTCAGTCTAAATGAATCCACTCCTCCCAGTCATAATAATACCCACAAAATTCTCAAGGCAGCGGCCAAGGAGGAGGAGTTGCAGCCATTTTTAACTCTAGTCTGTTCATCAGCCCTAAACCTAAATTAGATTATAATTAGGGTGACCATATTTTGATTTCCAAAAAAGAGGACACTCGGCTGGCCACGACATAGCCTACTTAAATGATACTCGCAGCTTACTCAAAGATGCCTTATCATTTTAATATATTTAAAATTTATATGTATGGATACAAAATTCAGGTATATTACAAAATAATATCTCTCAAAGACAGAAATTCAGATAGGCCCCAATAGGGACACATACACACACTAGAGTGTGGCGATCCGAGCCCGACGGTACCCGACAGGTTGGGCGGGGTTTGGTCAAAAATGTAGCTATAAATTGTATTCATCCTCGGGTCGGATTCAGTCAGCCTTCAGTGAAAATGTAGTGTAAAAATAAATAATATCCTATTGTCTGTCCTGTTTATTGCTTGGGCACGGTTATTTACGTGACAACACCTGAACATGACACACACAGACACACATTGGCTGTTTGTTTCTACCTCTTTCCTCGATGGAAGTCTTGGACCTCCAGCCGTCAGCCTCCGCCTTGATTAAACGCTGAAAATAAAATAAAAGAGAGAGACAGGTTTTCCTATTTTATTTTATTTTGTTTTTTCTCCTTCTCCTCTCGCTGGAAGTGTCGGACCTCCCGCCTCCTGCTCCCGCCTCCCGCTTCCGTCTCAAACATGGAGGTCTCCTTCTCCACTGAGCATGCCCGGCCTGTTAAATAGCCTGTAACCGTAACAACTGTGTGACACAAACTCAGTGCTTTGATCATTAAATAATGTCGGGCTCGGTTCGGGTTCGGACAGAAATATGCGGCCCATGCCGCACTCTAACACACAAACACACGGAAAACCAGACATTATCATCAGTTTATAAAAACCTCCTGGACGCCCTGGACTCCCTGGACGGGACGTGAAAAGTGGACATGTCCGGGCAAAAGAGGACGTTTGGTCAGCCTAATTATAGTTCATTTGAAAGCTTTGTTCTTAGTCTTTTACATCCGACCTGGAAAACCTTGCAGCCACTTTTACTTGTAATAGTGTACTGTGCTCCTGGCCCGTATTCTAAATTTGTATCTGAATTCTTGTATCTGAGTTTTTATCCAGTTTATTTCTTAAATCAGATAAAGTTATTATAGGCGATTTTAACATTTATGTTGACGTTGATAATGACTTCCTGGCTACCGCGCTTATCTCATTATTAGACTCCATTGGCTTCAGTCAGGGTGTACATAAACCCACTCACTGTTTTAACCATACCCTCGATCTAGTTCTGACATATGGAATTGAAATTGATAACCTAACAGTCTTTCCACAGAATCCCTCGCTATTGGATCATTATTTGATTAATTTGGATTTCTTTTTACTTGATTACATGCCACTCAGCAACAGTTACTATACTAGATGTTTATCAGATACTACTGTCGCAAAATTTACGGAAATGATTCCTTCGTCATTAAATTTAAATACCATGTCCTTCAGTAACAGAGGTTTCCCGCATCAACTTTAAACTCTCCCAAATTGATCATCTTGTCGATAGTGCCGTAGACTCACTGCTAACAACACTTGACTCTGTAGCACCTCTTAAAAAGAAGTAAACAAAGCAAAGAAAGTTCACTCCTTGGTATAACTCTCAAACCCGTAAGTTAAAACAAATATCTTGAAAATTTGAAAGGAATTGGCGATTAACCAAACTGGAAGAATCTTGTTTAGTCTGGGCAAACAGTCTCAAAATGTACAAGAGGGGCCTCCGCAATGCCATAGCAAACTATTACTCAGCTTTAATACAGTGGTGGAAAAAGTTTTCGGACACCCTTAAAATTTTACACAATCTAAAATATTATCATGAAATATTTGTGGAAAAATCTTTTTTGTGTTTCAAAAGGTGTGGCTGCATTAGACAGATACAAACAAATACAAATTATATTTTTTTTGTTTATTGTTTACAAGAAAAACTAACAAAACTAAATTCTTGACATTTTCAATATGTCAGTTCTCAACATTGTCGGTATCAAAGTCAACAAATAACAGAGAATGTGTTCAAAACTGAACAAAAAACAAATAAACCGTCACATCATCAAATTAATATTTAGTAGTCCTGCCATTGGCATGTAGTAGAGTTCTAATCCTGGCTGGCACGTTCCCCACGAGCCTTTCACACTGTTGAGGGGTACTCTTGTCCCATTCTTCTTGAATTACTGCTTTTAATTCTTCTAAATTCTTTGGTTTATGCTTTGAAACAGACCTTTTGATAATCCACCACAGATTTTCAATGGGGCTCATGTCCGGGGATTGAGCTGGCCACTCTAAGACCTGGATACTGTGCTCCTGCAGCCAAGTTCTACTGGCCTTGGATGTGTGGCAAGGGGCATTATCTTGTTGAAACATCCAGTTTTTACCTCGACGTGCAGACGCGCAGAAGGGAGCATGTGGGTTCAATGTGCCATCACAGACAGTGAGATGACCAACACCAGCAGCACTCATGCATCCCCAAACCATGATACTGCCTCCACCATGCTTGACAGTAGGTACTGTACATGCTGGAGATAATGCTTCGCCTGGCCTTCTGAGTACCCTCACATTAGTAGGAGGAAGATAAAGCTGGAAACTGGACTCATCTGACCACAAAATCTTCTTCCAATTCCTGGCTGTCCAGTTCTTGTGTGCCTGGGCCCAACGACGGGCTAACCTCTGTCTCTCATTGATCAGGGGCTTCTTGATAGCCTTGTAGGACCTTAAGCCATGATCTAAAAGTCGGCCACGTACAGTGCGGGTGGAACACTGGACACCAGTTTGGTTTGACCACTGCTGCTGAGGCTCCTGTGATGTCATTCGGCGGTTTTGCCTGCACATGCGGATCAGGATGCGGCCATTTCTTGCTGAAGAAACCCTTGGACGTCCAGATCTTGGTTTGTCTTCCAAGCTGTTGGTTCTTCTGTATTTCTGCAGAGTGTATCCAACTGCTGAAGGACTGCATGTGCACTTCCTGGCTATCTGGCGGCAGCTGTACCCTTCCTGGCTGAGAATCCTGGCTGTTTCCTGCGTTAGGTTCCTTGTTTTAGCCATTTTTGTGTCTGAAGAACTTTCAAATGTGCTGGCTTTATGTTGACACGAAGCTTGGCAACAAAAATTGTGTCTTTTAATAAAAAGAACGACCTTCATCACTGGTACCACAATGACCCAATACTCAAAATTTCTTATGTATTTTTATGGAACCAATCAATTTTAAGTGTTTAATGGCTTTTTTAGGATTTATTTAGTATTTTGGCTGCGACTGTACTAAAAGAAATTGCACGTAAAGACCTAAGAGTGATTCTTAATGCAATATTTCACAAATGCATGGGGTGTCCGAAATTTTTTTCCACCACTGTAGAAAAAAATAAGAACAACCCCAGGTTTCTTTTCAGCACTGTAGCCAGGCTGACTGAGAGTCACACAGCTTTAGCGAGCCTTGTGTTCCTTTAGCCCTTAGAAGTAATGATTTTATGAGCTTTTTTAACGACAAAATTCTAACTATCAGAGGCAAAAGTAATGACCTCTTGTCCTCAGATAGTACCTACCTGCCCTCAAACACAGCTGTACGACCTAATATATATTTAGACTGCTTCTCCCCGATTTCTCCCCAACAATTGGCCACAGTGATTTCTTCGTCTAAATCAACAACGTGTCTCTTAGACCCCATCCCAACTAGGCTACTTAAGGAGGTCTTACCTTTAGTTAACACTCATATATTAGATATGATCAATATATCCTTATTAACAGGCTATGTACCACAGTCTTTTAAGGTAGCTGTAATTAAACCTCTCCTAAAAAAGCTCACCCTGAATCCAGAAGTGTTAGCCAACTATAGACCAATATCTAATCCTCCCTTTCTTTCAAAGATCCTTGAGAAAGTAGTCGCAGACCAGCTGTGTGATTTTCTCCATGATAATAATTTATTTGAAGATTTTCAGTCAGGATTTAGAGTGCATCATAGCACTGAGACAGCACTAGTTAAAATTACAAATGATCTTCTGATTGCTTCAGACAACGGACTGGTCTCTATACTTGTTTTATGAGATCTTAGCGCAGCATTTGACATAATTGACCATCAAATTCTGCTACAGAGACTGGAACATTTAATTGGCCTAAAAGGTTCTGTACTAAGCTGGTTTAAATCTTATTTATCTGATCGTTTTCAGTTTGTTAATGTTCACAATGAATCATCCTCATGTACTAAAGTTAGTTCCACAAGGTTCTGTGCTCGGACCAATTCTATTCACTCTATATATGCTTCCTTTAGTTAACATCATTAGAAATCACTCTATAAATTCCCATTGTTATGCGGATGATACACAATTGTATTTATCGATGAGGCCAGAAGAAACAAATCAATTAACTAAACTTCATAATTCATAAAAACCTGGATGAGCACCAATTTCCTGATGTTAAATTCAGACAAAACTGAAGTTATTGTTCTTGGTCCCAAACAACTCAGAGACTCTTTATCTGATGACATAGTTTCTCTAGATGGCATTGCTCTGGCCTCTAGCTCTACCGAGACTTAAGACTTTACTCTTTGATAAAGCTTATAGTTAGGGCCGGCTCAGGCTTGCCTTGTACCAGCCCCTAGTTAGGCTGACTTAGGCCTAGTCTGCTGGGGGATCTCCTATAATACACCAGGCACCTTCTCTCTCTCTCTCTCTCTCTCTCTCACTCTTAGCCTTTGTGCTCCACTGTCTCGCAGGTCAACTTATATCACAGTGGTGCCTGGGTAGTGTGACGTGTGTGGTTGTGCTGCTGCCATGGTCCTGCCATACCCCCTTTCCACCAAAGCAGTTCCAGTGCTGGTTCGGGGCCAGTGCTGGTGCTGGTTCTCAGTTGGTTCAACTTGCGAACCAGCTGAGAACCGATTTGCTTTTCCACGGCTGGAGGTGGTTATGGTGGTTATGGTGGTATACGTCACTGTATACATCAGTTACGTCGTTGCTTAACTGGCGCCGAGCTCGAAGGAACAACAACAACAACAACAATGATGGCGGACCCCGTATTTGTGCAGCTGTTGCTCCTGGCTCTACGAGGCTTCATCGGTATCCACGCAGATACATCGTATTTGTGCTGCTCGACAGCATTTGTATGGATGGCGATTAAGTTTCAGAAGACAGGCAAAAACCTAACACGCGGTTTGTCTCTTACTAACACTGAATGTGAGACTGCTATGTTAGCCTTTGCTGTAAGCTAACATTAGCTGGCAGAGCACAGCTAATTCACAACGCACATGTGTATGTGTACTTACTTAGACAACTGAGGGCTAGTTTATTGTAGTTTCAGTTGGACGAAAGAGGATGCTTAGCTCTGTGAAATGAACTCTACTATTTGAAATACATGTAAACATAAACTCAATGAAATACTGCGGTTATCCTATCTACAGTACACGGGTCCGTGTGGACTAGGCCTTATTTTTCAATACAAGCAAAACTTTATTAAATGAGGCATAAGGGTTAAATAGCATGGTTGATATTCATTTTAGTAGCCTACTGATCACTCTCCACTCAACATGCTTATCTACTTATACATTTTTGTCTTTATAGGTAGTCTTGCAACTGATAGCAAGCCGAAGATCACCCGTTGTCTGGGCACACCCAAGATCTCACTACTGGTGGGATACAATTGTTCCTGATTTCACCTCTGTCCAGTTTATCCAGAACTTCCGTGTGTCCCGCGAATCATTTGAGTACAGTACAGGCCAAAAGTTTGGACACACCTTCTCATTCAATGCGTTTTCTTTATTTTCATGACTATTTACATTGTAGATTCTCACTGAAGGCATCAAAACTATGAATGAACACGTGGAGTTATGTACTTAACAAAAAAAAGGTGAAATAACTGAAAACACATTTTATATTCTAGTTTCTTCAAAATAGCCACCCTTTGCTCTGATTACTGCTTTGCACACTCTTGGCATTCTCTCGATGAGCTTCAAGAGGTAGTCACCTGAAATGGTTTCCACTTCACAGGTGTGCCTTATCAGGGTTAATTAGTGGAATTTCTTGCTTTATCAATGGGGTTGGGACCATCAGTTGTGTTGTGCAGAAGTCAGGTTAATACACAGCCGACAGCCCTATTGGACAACTGTTAAAATTCATATTATGGCAAGAACCAATCAGCTAACTAAAGAAAAACGAGTGGCCATCATTACTTTAAGAAATGAAGGTCAGTCAGTCCGGAAAATTGCAAAAACTTTAAATGTGTCCCCAAGTGGAGTTCTAAAAAACCATCAAGCGCTACAACGAAACTGGCACACATGAGGACCGACCCAGGAAAGGAAGACCAAGAGTCACCTCTGCTTCTGAGGATAAGTTCATCCGAGTCACCAGCCTCAGAAATCGCAAGTTAACAGCAGCTCAGATCAGAGACCAGATGAATGCCACACAGAGTTCTAGCAGCAGACCCATCTCTAGAACAACTGTTAAGAGGAGACTGCGCGAATCAGGCCTTCATGGTCAAATAGCTGCTAGGAAACCACTGCTAAGGAGAGGCAACAAGCAGAAGAGATTTGTTTGGGCCAAGAAACACAAGGAATGGACATTAGACCAGTGGAAATCTGTGCTTTGGTCTGATGAGTCCAAATTTGAGATCTTTGGTTCCAACCGCAGTGTCTTTGTGAGACGCAGAAAAGGTGAACGGATGGATTCCACATGCCTGGTTCCCACTGTGAAGCATGGAGGAGGAGGTGTGATGGTGTGGGGGTGTTTTGCTGGTGACACTGTTGGGGATTTATTCAAAATTGAAGGCACACTGAACCAGCATGGCTACCACAGCATCCTGCAGCGACATGCCATCCTATCCGGTTTGCCTTTAGCTGGACGATCATTGCGGCAGATGACCTGGTCTCCACAGTCACCAGACCTGAACCCAATCGAGATGGTTTGGGGTGAGCTGGACCGCAGAGTGAAGGCAAAGGGGCCAACAAGTGCTAAACACCTCTGGGAACTCCTTCAAGACTGTTGGAAAACCATTTCAGGTGACTACCTCTTGAAGCTCATCGAGAGAATGCCAAGAGTGTGCAAAGCAGTAATCAGAGCAAAGGGTGGCTATTTTGAAGAAACTAGAATATAAAACATGTTTTCAGTTATTTCACCTTTTTTTGTTAAGTACATAACTCCACATGTGTTCATTCATAGTTTTGATGCCTTCAGTGAGAATCTACAATGTAAATAGTCATGAAAATAAAGAAAACGCATTGAATGAGAAGGTGTGTCCAAACTTTTGGCCTGTACTGTACATCTGCAGTCGAGTCAGGCATGTCATTGGCAGGAGGAACACAAATTACCGCCTGTGTGTCCCTATCCAGAAGTGGGTGGCAATTGCCATCTGGAAGCTGGCCACTTGCGGTGAATACAGAACCATCAGCCATCTTTTTGGAGTAGGCCTGAGCACTGTATTTAACTGTGTGCAGGATTTTTGCAATGTAGTCATCAAGGTGCTGCTCCCTGCCCACTTTACATGCCCTGATGCTGAGAAGTTGGTGGAAATCGCTGCTCACTTTCAGAGTCGTTGGAGGGTACCACAGTGTGTTGGTGCAATAGATGGAAGTCACATTCCAATTATAGCACCAGAGGAGTTTCACAGAGACTACTACAACCAGAAAGGATGGCATTCAGTTGTTCTGCAAGCAGTTGTGGTTGGCAGAGGTCTTTTCTGGGATGCATGTGTTGGCTTTCCAGGGAGTGTACACGACGCAAGAATCCTAAAACAGTCATATTTGTGGGAAGTGACAGGGAATTTCTGGGCCAAATCAAAGTGTCCATCTCTGGCTGTGATGTTGGACATTACCTGATAGGTGATCCAGCCTACCCCATGCAGAGCTGGCTCATGAAGCCCTTTGTGGACACTGGCAGATTGACCCCTGAACAACACACCTACAACTACAGATTAAGCAGTGCACGGTCGGTTGTGGAAATGGCCTTTGGGAGATTGAAAAGATGGTGGAGGTGCCTCCTAAAAAGAAATGACTGCAAGCTTTCCCTGAGTAAGAAAATGGCTCTGACCTGCTGTGTCCTTCATAACATTTGTGAGGAACATGGTGACAGTTTCACTGAGGAGCACCAGGACAGACAGGCCAGCATTCATCTTCCTCTTCCTCTTCAGGCATTACCAAAGCATGGCAACCAAGAAGGGGCTGACATTAGAGCTGCTTTAATGGCATATTTTAACAGAGGGAATGATTGAACCTGCCTTTCAAATGTCTTGTAAGAGCCATGCATTCACTTTTGTTTCCATGTATTCATTTTTTGATTTGAGGGTTATTTTCCTCTGAGCCACCATAGGTCAGTGTCGTGTCACGTAGTGAAAGCAGAAGGTGGCTACAGGTGTCTTAAATTTGTGTTGATTTTGTAAAGGTTTGCTGAAGTGGTAGGACGCTAACAGGTTTCGACTGTGCTCAGTTTTTATTTTTGTATTTCACTGTGATCAAAGGCTTATTGGAAGTTAAAGGAACCATCGTGAGAAATAAAACACATTTTGAGTTAAATCGCAACGTCTACTATCGGTTTTATTTTGTTAAACTGAACACACGCCCTAACAGCCATTTATGCCACTGTCAGCCGGTAGCGGCTAAGTATAACACTAGTCACTACACTTATGGTTGTGTATTCTATTGTCTATTATCTATTGTTTTTGCTGTTTTGTTGCTGCTTACCTGACTTTTATCTGTGCTTGCTGGACTACTTCATGTCACCAATATTGTGTCATCCTTCAGTTAAGTAAATTCATAGAAATGATTATGGCTGTCAGTGATGGGGACTAGGTTAATTGATAACTCTAAATTGTCCATAGGTGTGAATGTGAGCGTGAATGGTTGTCTGTCTCTATGTGTCAGCCCTGCGATAGTCTGGTGACCTGTCCAGGGTGTACCCTGCCTCTCTCCCGATGTCAGCAGCAAGATGAAGCGGTTAGAAGATGAATGAATGAATGAGGGTTATGGCTGTCATGTTCTCATTTCTTTATAAACAGTGACTGAAGACATCTATATGAAAAGCATCTTCATAATGGGTAACTTGTTGAGTTCTTGACTTGTTTTTACTAGCTTTACTTGAACTTATTACACAGTTAATTTGTACATCATTAAGTGAAAACACACAGAAGCAGACATGTTTCTTTAGAAAACTAAAGTTTATTTAAATACATAAAACAAGCTAAAGACAAAAGTGAAAAGTGTGCATAGAATGTGCAAAGTTCCCCCGTTTCCATGACTGAACCTCGGCAGGTCCGCGGCAGGTCCGTGCCAGATCCGTGACTGCTCTGTGCAAGCCTGCCGCCTGCTCCGTGGAGTTAATTTAATCCCCCGTGATGACGTAGGAAATGCAGCCCTGACTTGTAACGCCCCTAGAGACCTGTGTGAAAACCAGTTGCAATGCTTCATTTGTCCACGGGGAGGATTATCACCAAAATACTGTAATATCTGCAGATTTGGGAAAGACGGCTTATCAGCTGGTCCATGGCTCCACGGAGCCACTATTTAGCCTAGCAGCATTTTATGACTAGGTCGAATTACAACTACTGTATGCAACCCATATTTTTTAAAATAATATTACCATGTGAAAAGCCAAGAGAATGCTCTCTTTATATTTCAAAACCTACTTGTCCCTGTGTTTCCCGTTAATTAGGCTACCCCAGTGTAATTAAACTCCATCTCATTTACCGTGCTTTGTGTGACTTTTTTGCCGTGTTATCATGATTCAAACTGAGGTATTTGGAGAAGATCCAAGAAATAAATAACATCGACCCGTACGAGCTACCTGCAGCTGGAGCAGGGACCTAGACGTGTTGCCGCCCTGTACCTACATGCAGTTGTTTCACTACTTAGTTTTTGGTATTAGTTACTATACTATGCAGGAATTTAAAAGCCTGAAATCACTGGACAGTCCCACTAATATGGAGCTACATTAGGGTCAAATGTTTTGTACTTGAAAAAATAAAATCTGAAACTGAAAATTCATGTGTTGATCTTGAATTTTGAAAAATAGAACAATGTATTCAAAATAAAAATAAGTGTATGAAACGTTTTTTTCAGGTTAAATATGATTTTGATTCACTTTGGTAATTCTTTTGAATGAATAATTTATTTTCACTTTTCACTTCCATACATATTTTAACATTTGAGGTCTTATTTTTTTCAGTTGCATGTTTTATCTTTTTAGATTCAGATCTTATTTTTTATAGTTTCAACTCTGATTTTTTCCACTTTCAAATCTTTTTTTCACTTTCAGATCTTTTTTTTTTTCAGTTTCAAATCTGTTTTTTGAGTTTCAGACTTTTGACCCTGATGTGGCGTGGGGGGCGTGGCATCAACTGAGAGGGGTGTGGAATCATGAGTTACAGTGCCTTCAGGGAACGTAGGAACTAAAAAAAATCTGACTAAACACTTATATACACCATATTCATGTCACTGGCAGTGTAAAAATTGATGCCAGTGAGAAACAAATCTGTTTTAGACAGTACTGAGCACCAATTGCGGTATAAGAGCGATAAATTATGCCAGATTTTGCAGTTCAACAGCCACATTATAAGTGCTGATATGTCCGATTTCCACATAGCACTGTGAACGCTATTCTATTGAAATTTATCTGTATTTTTGTATGACATTTTACACAGCTGCAATGCACAGCGGAGTGGTATTTCCCCAAAATGTAGTAAGAAAGACAGTAGCGGTTTTTTTTTTTTTTTTGCCATTTGCGTGTTTTTATTGAAGGTGCAAACACAATTAATCAACGAAAGCCCAGGCGCGGTGCTGAAATCCCCGCTGCTGCTGACAGCAGACCAGGGGAGAAAAAAGACACTTCTTTGTTCTGTGCTTTCAGAAAATAACCATCGTCCCTGCAGATAGGGGCAAAAGGTTCAGTGCGCAGCCTCCGTTTCCTTTCTGATTGCATCCGTCTCGTTCATTCAAACTTTGTAAACACGGTTGGGATTTGTAGGGGACATATGTATGCTGCTCACTATAAAATGTCTTTACTATAAATGAATGCATCTCTGTGCAGAGAGGGCTTAAAATCTTCATGCCTGCAGAATCTCGCTCTGGTTAGACAGCAGCGAGCCAGGAGTGCACAAGACCACCTTTTATTTTTATTTATTTTTTATTTTACCCATTATCAAACCTGAGTTCAACTTATAATGACATGACAGTAAAAATATTGATTGGTTCTCTGTTGATTTTTAAGGCTTTACTGTAGGATAAGTTACTATATAACCTGCATCGGTACCGCTGCCCACCGCCACGGTCGGCGGAGGAATTAACAAAATAAATTAAAAAAGAATCATTAAATAGGCTACAAACACTCGAGTTCTCCCAGTCAGAGCCAACATAAAAATTATTTCAGTGAATTCCTGCTGTATGTTACGGCCAGTTTCCACCAGATGCGTGTTGGTTGCGTCTCCGCTCCGGCACGGCAGCGGAGCCGATAGGATTCAATTCTAGTCAATGTGTGTGTTTCCACCGGCTGCGGCTGTGTTGCGTTCCGGCTCCATCTCAGCTCCGGCACTCTGGAGCCCTCCGCAACAGATACACAGAACTTCTATTTTTGCCGGATGCCGGAGCACAACGCAGCAATTCGGCACAGAGCAGATTGTGCGGGGCAGGAAGTCGTGCACAGAAACACAATAAAACATCCGGTTAATTTTCAAAATAAAATACACAGTGTTCACGGCGGATCATATTTCCCTGCACTACACCTTAAAAACGACATAATGGGCAGAGGCAGGCCTGAAGTCAACAGGTCAGAGGTTTTCAGACGTCATTTCACCCCATGTACACCATGGACGAGGAGATATTAATCATGGCAGTGCACCGAGATGTCTTCCGGCGGAGCTGCACGCACCGCACAGCAAACGCAGCCGGTGGGTATTGACGGATGGCGGAGCAAGCAGTGGGTAACCAGCGCTGCCGTTCCACAATGGACACGCACCCAGTGGCTCCAACACACATTGAAGAACTTCTCGTCACCTCACTTCAAAAATTAAATGTGTTTATTTTACAATATCAGAATAATTAAGTTAATAAAGCTACGAAACGAAAAATCACAAAATAATTGAAAAACTCCATATAGCCTATGGTTTATGGTTTATGGTTTATTTTTGCACAATTAAAAAACACAAATCAACAAGAAAAAAAAAAAAGATTAAATACAGTGCAGGGAGAGGCAAAAAACCCAGAGGGCTTATTTAAAGCCTCCACCTAATGAAATTTTCACAAAGTTAATAAAAACTCAAAAGTGATAGCAAAACTACTGGTAACAAAATATGCTTGACTGTAACAACAAAAGACAGCAATAATAGAATCCGTTTGAGAGCAGAAAATACAACTAGATGATATGTAAGATGATGTTAGTATGATAGGCATATGTATGTGTGAGTCAGTGTGTGAATTATATGATAATTTATACTGCGTTGACCCTTGAGCAGTAGCAAAATACATCACAATAAATAAAACAAATTTAAAACAAGGACAAAAATACACAAGGAACACCCTTTACAAAGCAGCAGTTAAATGTTTTTTCAGGCATTTCTTGTAACACTTTATAGAGATGCAGGTTTTTGTCAGGTGGAAAAAATCATTCCATAATTTCGCTGCCCTAAATCTTATCGAAAACTGCCCTTGACAAGTAAGAAATTTAGGAAGATGAAGAGCTGAAGATTTACGAGTTAAGTGTGAATGTAACTGTGAATTAGCTGTAAAATAAGTTGTGAACTGCTCAGGAATATTCCCCTCACTAAAAAGTATTTTGTAAGTAAAAACACATGTTTGAAACATATTAATGTCATAAATAGTGAGAATTTGAAGTCTCTGAAATAACGGGGCAGATGAAGCGTATGACACTGATCTGGTTGCGATCCTAACAAAGCGTTTCTGCAGGACCAAAATTTTAAGAAGAGTAGTCGGAAAAGTGCTTGCCCAAACAATATTACAATATGAAAGATAGGGATAAATCAAACTATAATAGAGAATTTGGAGACAGTTTGCGGTAACAAGATTACTGACCCTCGTTATTATACCAAGAGATTTATGGATTTTTTTACTGACCCAGTCAGCTTGTTCTCTCCAATTCAAATTCTCATCAACATAAATGCCCAAAAATTTTGTACTGGCCACCTGAGGCATCTCAACAGACTCAATTATAATTTTGGATAAGTCTTTTGAATACGTTTTTTTGCCACTGAAGATAATAAAGTTAGATTTCCTTATATTCAAAGATAATTTATTTAGTCTGAACCACACAGCATAGGCAGCTAAGCCAGCATTCGCATCCTTCATAAGTGAATCAAAATTTGAATTAGAGAGAACAAGGGTTGTGTCATCAGCAAACATTATTGGACACAGGATGTTTGAAATATTAGATAAATCATTTATATAAATAAGGAATAATAATGGCCCCAGAATGGAACCCTGTGCGACCCCACAGGGTAATCTAGCTTTGTTAGAACAGCAACCCTTAACACAAACGAACTGACTTCTATCAGTGACATAATTAGTTAATCATTTGTATGTAACATCATGAAAACCATATTTATACATTTGACAATAAAATGATGATTTACAGTATCAAAAGCTTTTGAAATATCAATGAAAATACTACAAGTATACTCATTGTTCTCAAGTGCACAATTAACTTTGTCGATCAGGTGAAGCAGAGCCATATAAGTGGAATGATGCTTTCGAAAACCGTACTGGTGTTTGTAAAGAATTAAATTAGAATCTAAATGAAAAAGAATTTGTTTGTATACAATTTTTTCTAAAATTTTTGAAAAGCATGGCAAAATAGATATGTCTATAGTTGTTAAAACAACGTGGATCATCTGCTTTAAACAGAGGTAAAACTTTTAAATCCTCAGGCACAACGCCAGTTTTCAAAGACAATGAAAAGATGTGAACCAGTGGCTGCAGTATGGACTCTTTCACCTGTTTGACAAGATGCACAGAAATATTGTCATGACCAGCTGATGATGATTTTAGTTCATCAATTATGTCGCTTATTTCATAGATATCAGGAAGCTTGAAAGAAGAGATAATAGGAAAACTTCTTTGGATGAAATCCAGTGGATTACCATGACAAGGAGGGATTTTACTTGCTAGTTCACAACCAATGTTAACAAAAAAATCATTAAATTTTAAACGACTCGTGTAGAAATGTCTTCTCTCTCTCCCCGCATTCCAAATAACCCAGTATGCAAACAAAAGGTTAGAGCATAGTTATGCTAAATCACTGGCATTGGAAGGGGAAGGGCAGCTCACAGCATGCACATTCCGGCAGCCGACATGAGCCGACAACATTCAATACGTGTAAACCAGAGGGGACCCTGCCTGTTAGCGTAGTGTGTGGCTGAATGTGCATTATCCCTTTTAATTACACAACAGATCTTACTACTCAGCATATTTGTGTGGCGAGGGGGAGGTAGGTATAAATTGGAATTTTAACACACGGGAGGATAGAGGATGAGCCAACAACGCCACCTGGGGAGTTTCACCCCAGGAAATACTTGAGGTACCTTGAATAGTGTGTAGAATAATTGCTAAGGCACACAGGTTCGTTACTGAAAGAGGCTGAGACGTGTAATCAGTTAAGGCGGAAATGTTTTTATTGATAAACAAAATAATCAAAGCAAATGGCAGGGGCTGGGGCTGCTGAAAAAGGAAGAAGAATAAGATTAATAAACAACCAAAAATTTAGGTATATAAAAATAGTTTATTACAATTTATACTAAAAAAGGCCTTGATAGAAATTCTAAAAATGACTGATACAATAATTAAAAACTCAGCCCAACATAAACAAAACTAAGGAAAAGAAATGGAGCTGAGGCCACTTGGGAGAGGCAGACTACACAGATGGAGTGCCTCGGGGTGTTACCACTAACCACCACAAGTGGGCACAGCAAACAAACACAGCAATCCTTAAACAAAAAATGGTGCAGTCTATGGTGTCCCAGTGCAACTACTCACAGACAAACGTGAAGGGACCTCACCACGGGTGCCTAGCCTCTCACCAATATGACTCTCTGCTCCTGTAATAAAGAAAAAGAAACTCACAGAAAGATAATGAAACACAAACAAAAATGCATCCCAGTTGGCTGAACAAATGTGAATTAACTCAAAACTCAACTAGGGAAACTCCAAAAA
The DNA here is from genome assembly GCF_011397635.1 of Epinephelus fuscoguttatus. NCBI lineage: Eukaryota > Metazoa > Chordata > Actinopteri > Perciformes > Serranidae > Epinephelus > Epinephelus fuscoguttatus. Next base: position 3,678,848 of record NC_064772.1, on the reverse strand, counting down.
AATGGTGATTAAGTTTCCTACTCACCACCTCAAGGTATCTGATATAGGAATGCAGCAGGGCAGGAGGGAAATCAGCTTGGTACCTAGCCAGCCAGAACATTGCACATGCTAAATAAAACAAATAAGGCAGGTACCATTACACATGACGAAGCTATATTTCAGCACATACCTGGTGCAAGCAAGCAAACAGCCACAGCAGGAACAGAGCATGAGGCAAGAAAAAGGGGAGAGGGAAAGGCTACAGGTGACTTATATTTGCCAGGCCCTGATTAGGAGGTGGAAACATAGGAGGAGTCAGGCCCAAGCTGCATTCACTCCCTCTCCTGCACTAGTCCACCACATTTGTTTTTATTCTCTTGCCCAAAATAGCAAAAATAACTGCACTGGGCCGCTTTATTTTTTTTTATTTTTTTGACTAGACTGTCCGCCGTCAAAACAGAGGGGTCTTTGTACTGTATGTGAAAACTTCAGCTACTTGTCATATCCTGTAAAGTTGTGATTATAATCTCTTATTATTCAGTCTACAAGTAAAGTCTTAACGTACTGTGTATTGACCAGATCTATACAGTTAGGCTACTGTACAAGATTCTATTCAAGACGTTGAAGAGACTTATTGACAGATGCCTTTCATGCAGTCGCCAGTGGCTGGTTTTAGATCATAAGGTAAGTTGCCTGTTTCAGCTGCCAATCAGCTCGTAGCAAAGTCAGCTGGTCACGTGGGGCAAATTACAGTTTTGGACAGAGAGAAGACAGAAAAGAAAGGAAAAAAGAGGATCACTTGACCAATTTGTTTGAGAAATAGCTCCCCGGTTCTGTGAGTGTGCAGAAGCATGCAGTAGGCTACCACCAATTTATTATTTTTGCACCCTCAGTTGAAATTAAAAAATTAAAAAGTTTTCAAAAAAAAAAAAAAAAACCCACTCCACGACTGACGTGTAGCGCCGGTACCTGGTGTATTTTGGCTGTCAGAGCTGTGCCAATTATACGTGATGATGGCTCAACAAACGTTAAACGTTAGACATCAGCGCACAGGACACAAGGACAGGACTGCTGCCTCATTCATGGGTTTTTTACGCGCATCCAAGTGCCTGTGCCGTGCGTAATTGAACTGGGAAGGCGCAGGAGAGCCAGCAGGATTTCTTCACAAGAACACAAATAATATAAGATATTACACCCAGTTTTACACACAGAATATCCTCTAAAACTCTCAATATCCTCGTTAATTGCCTTTGGTGACAACAATCCCATGCAAAGCAGCAAGTGCAGAGTGAATGAATGAATGAAGATTCAAATTAATTAAAACATGCGCACGATGTATATTTTTTCCTCTCACGGCCTCTGCGGGGCTCCGTAATTTATTACAAAAAGGTCAACAAAACAGCTTTCCAAATTCAAAATAACTTGTAAACAAACGAAATCTTCAGTATTACACCTTTTCAGTTACTTTTCTTTCAGACATTTTTTGAAGATGTGATCTCACTGATTAACTGAAAACAATCATAGCCTACAATAATGAAAAAAATATCCTAACGAAAACAGAAGTCTAATCAAGTAAAAAGTGCATCAGTAAAAGCCCAGTTCTATACTGCTGCCCGCTGCTGACACGCGCAGTGTGCGACTGAAATGTCTGCACTGCAGCACTGCAGCTGTGCCATATTCCACAATATCCAAACTTCGGAATGGCAGATCCTTTAGAAAAAAGAGGAAGGGCTGACATTTCGAAAGACAGGAATTTTCGTAATGGTGGGACTTATGAAAAAAAAAGCTGAAGGACCGCCAGTCCGAATAATGGAAGTTAACGTTCGAAGAGGCAAGGTTTCGGAAAGGCAGACAGTTACCCCTGAAAAGAGTCGTTGCTATAGAAATGATACGCTTCCACGTTTGATAAACTGAATGACTGCACGCTGTTTTTTTTTTTTTTGTGAGAGAGACGCCATCTCATGGCGATACCCTGCAATTGAACGAGTGGGTGTGTCTAGAATTAAAATATGGGGGGGGGGTAGAGCCAGCACGGCAGCTGGCTGGCAGCCAGCTGGAACTTGGCTGGGATTTGGCTGGGATTCAACAGGCTGACAGCTGACAGCTGGCTGTAAAGGGGAACTTTTGAGTGGCTCCTACTGTAACAGAGCTGCTCATTTCTGGGCTTGGGCCTCCATCAGAGACACCATGCGCCCCATCAGTCCAAGAAACGCACTGGTGTTGGTGTCCAGCTTCTGCAGCAGGGCATCATTCAGGTCCTTGCTGTACTGCAAGAACCTCTCGTCTGCCCTCTCCAGGTATTCCAGCAGCCCTGCGTTGCTGTCTCTCTTCCCTGTGTACAAGAATAGAAGAATCAGTTTTAAAAAAAAAAATTAAGTCATAAGTGGCTAAACACAGGTTCAGCAGTACAATGTAACAAACATGTCAGCTCAACAGTCAACACTAGTCTAGACAGTATACAAACCTCACACCATATGGAAATAAGGATATGGGTATAAAAGTAACAGAACAGTGACAATTGTGCATAGTATTGCTGATTGGAGTATGTAGCTGCCCTGGTTCAATGGCAGCAGTCATGGGTGGTAGGGGATTGTGTATGAATGATTCTTCATTTATCAAAGCACATATTTATATTATCAAGTCATACTTTCAGGTATATCTCCATGTTTGCGTAGTGTCTGGTGAGACAAACTACTGGATAAACAGCACAACAACTCTTACCTGGTCTGGTCTGGTGGCTTTAACCTGAGCTGCTGGATGGTGTTGGCAAGCTGCAGTGGAGTGGTGATGTTAGCTCCAAGTTAGCATTGTCTTGTTCAACGGCAGATAACTCTGCAGACCACATGAAAAACAACGCTTTAAACAGTGACTTGTCCACTACACATTATACAATGTTTAGCCAACTGAAAGTGGGGCTGGTACGTAAGCCCATGGCTAAGTAACTTGCTAACGTTACGTTTGCTAACTTTAGCAAGGCTAACCTGTTGATTAGTTAACATTAAGCCAAGCAGACATCACAAACAATTTAGGGCCTGCATCCTCGTGGGCCTTAAATTGGGACACAGCTGCTATCTGCAGAAACTGGTAACACTAAACAACTGTATGCAAGGTGAAAATGTTCAAAAAGAAACTTACCAGGTTCCGTTTGTGGCAGCGTTATGCTGTCGTCCACCATCGCCTCCAGCATTGCAGTGGCCGAGTTCAGGGCTCCAGTCACTTGGCACGCCGATCTGTCACCAAAGACCAAGTCGAGGACATCGAAATGTGGATTTCTCCTTGACCGCCTGTTGCCACTTCGGCCAAGGTCCTGTTTTTGGTCCTAGTAATCTTTTTTTTTTTTTTTTTTTTTACTTTTTGAGCTTGTTGTTAATCTGCTCGGTGGTCCTCTCGTACCCCGCAGCAACCATCTCTCTCTGTATTTGCAGAAATACCGGCTTGGTCCACGAAGCTCCCTCGAGTTTCTTCTGCACCTCTGCTGACGACCATAATGCTAGGAGACAGCTGGTTTCCTCGACGGACCACTGTTGTTTTGATGCATCCATGGCTTCTCTTCTCTCGCTGTTTTTTTTTTTAAAAATGGCACTTCGCACGGTCTCGTTTATTGTTCAATCAATTATATTTAGAATCAATTTTATTTATAAAGCCAAATATCACAAATCACAATTTGCCTCACAGAGCTTTACAGCATAAGACATCCCTCTGTCCTTTGGACCCTCACAGCGGATAAGGAAAAACTCCCCCCAAAAAACCCCTTCAACGGGGAAAAAAATGGTAGGAACCTCAGGAAGAGCAACTGAGGAGGGATCCCTCTTCCAGGACGGACAGATGTGCAATAGATGTCGTACAGAACAGATCAGCATAATAAATTAACAGTAATCCTTATGACACAATGAGACAGAAAGAGAGAAAGACAGAGAGAGAGACAAAGAGAGATGCAGGACAGACGGTAATGACAGTAGCTTTCAACAACATTAATTAAAGTAATAATATAATTATAGTTCTAGCTACTGTGGTACAATATGTTGAAAGTATATATTAATATCTGATAGTATACATATGTGACAATAATCATATGTGTATAACAACAGTAGAAGTATGACTAATGATAACAGCAGCAGCAGGAGGCATCTGGCAGGACCACAGCAGCAGCACAACCACACACGTCACACTATCCAGGCACCGCTGCAATACCAGTTAACCTGAGAGACAGTGGAGCACAAAGGCTCCAGAGAAGAAGCCGAGTTAGTGACATCCAGAATGGCCGAGTTAGCAAGATGCAGTAATAGGACACGAAAGAAAAGGAGAGAAGGTGCCCGGTGTATTATAGGGAGTCCTCCGGCAGACTAGGCCTAAGTCAGTCTAACTAGGGGCTGGTACAAGGCAAGCCTGAACCAGCCCTAACTATGAGCTTTATCAAAGAGAAAAGTCTTAAGTCTAGTCTTAAAGCCTCTGGAAACCCAAATCCACAATAGCCTTCTAACTATGTAATTTAGGGTCTTATGTACATAATATTAAACATGTAAAACAATTAGAAATCTGTTTCCATCCAAATTCGAAATATCTGTCTTTTAAGTTTTTGTACATTCTTGAAATTGGGTTTGATTTGGCCATGGTTATCTCTCAGATTTATTACGCAATAAATTCCAAACCAATCATAAATCATCAGTCAGTTGTCTCATCCCGCCCCCAAGTGGCAGCGCAACAAAACCTTTCTGCTCCAGCTAAATCGAGAGAGACGGCCGGCCGGCACCGGTCCCTCCCGCTTTGACGGTCGGTGTGTGTGTCAGAGTAAAGACATATTTAATCTATTAAGACTGGGTGTGTTTGAATGAAAAACGGAGCAGATTTATGTTTTCAATGAAAACGTATCTCAGTGAAGAAAGGCAAAGCGCTAGCCTCCCGTTGTCATTCATCTCAGCTAACGGCCGTGCTCAACCGGGCACATCTGCAGCGCGAGCCCCGTAGCAGCTCGCCCCCCTGTTAATCAATTACAGCGGCTCCACCGGCAACGGGAGCAGCGCGACAACTCTATTTTACGCGGCTCTTCTATTGTTTATCCGTGACACTGTGTCCGTGGCGGACATTTGAAAGCAAGTAGATAACAAACAGTACAGTAAACTTGTAGATAACTCAAATATATGTAATAACTTAGGTGGAAAATGCTTTAACATTTCATGCAGCCTACATGCAGCCTCTCGGCTCAGCAAACGGCAAACAACCCCGCTGGCTTCTCTACGTGTTGCTTCCGTACACAGTCAGTGGAGCCCAAATGAATACGCCACGACGCTACGCTCTACGTTTGCAGCCGGTGGAGCCTGGCTGTAACATTGCATGGAAAAGTTATGCTAACCATTCTACGAAGTAACATTAATATGAATCACAAAACACTTTGCAACTTACCATTCAGTGACCACCTGAAAGGAATCATTTTCAGCTTCTGCTTCGTTCCCTGAATCATCAGAGGGCTCAAACATGTACGGCTGGATTAAATTTGTGGCAGCCATTGCGGAGCCAGGGAAATGTCAGTCAAAACGAGGGAGCTGTCAATCGGAGCATTATCTGCCACGCCCACTCTGTCCTGGCAAGTGGTCTAAACAGCAAAATGAGCTGTTTTTAAACCAGGTTTTCTAATAGTTATTAATGGTTATTTTCACTCAGACTTTTGTGGATGATTAATGAGACACTCGACTTTGATATAATATATGCATTTTTACTATTTCAAGCTGTGTTTCCAAAGGCTTTAAATGTGGAGATGGTGTCTGCCTCCCGGACCGTAACAGGAAGATGATTCCACAGGAGAGGAGCCTGACAGCTGAAGGCTCTGGCTCCTGATCTACTTTCGGAGACTTTAGGGACCACGAATAACCCTGCATTCTCCGAGCGCAGTGTTCTGGATAATATGGCACTATGAGCTCTCTAAGATATGACGGAGCTTGACCATTTAGAGCTTTATAAGTTAACAGTAGGACTTTAAATTCAATTCTGGATTTTACAGGGAGCCAGTGCAGAGAAGCTAAAACAGGAGAAATATGATCTCGTTTCTTAGTTCCTGTCAGTACACGTGCTGCTGCATTCTGAATTAGCTGGAGAGTTTTTAAGGACTTATTAGAGCTACCTGATAATAGAGAGTTACAGTAATCCAGCCTTGAGGTAACAAAAGCTTGGACCAATTTTTCTGCATCTTTTCGGGTCAGGATAGGCCTAATTTTCACAATATTACGCAGATGAAAAATACAGTCTGTGAGGTTTGTTTTAAATGAGAATTAAAAGACAAATCTTGGTCAAATATTACTCTGAAGTTTCTTACGGTAGTGCTAGAAGCCAGAGCAATGCCATCTAGAGAAACTATGTCATCAGATAAAGAGTCTCTGAGTTGTTTGGGGCCAAGAACAATAACTTCAGTTTTGTCTGAATTTAATGTCAGGAAACTGGTGCTTATCCAGGTTTTTAAGTCTTTAAGGCAATTATGAAGTTTAGTTAATTGATTACTTTCTTCTGGCTTCATAGATTGTTGTTGGTCTCAATAGCCCCCTTCCCTGTGACGTATTGGTTCTTTCTTCTAGTCCAGCAAAGAACTGGTGCCACTCTGGAACCGTTTTTCTGGCCCAGAGCCAGTTCTTTTGTCTGTCAAAACAGGAAAACCAGTTCCAAATTAAGCACTGGCCCTGAACCAGCACTGGAACTGCTTTGGTGGAAAAGGGGTACCAGATGCCTCCTGCTGCTGCTGTTATCATTAGTCATACTTCTGCTGTTATTATACACATATGATTATTGTCACGTATGCATACTATCAGATACTAATATATACTTTCAAGATATTGTACCACAATAGCTGCAATTATAACTATAATATTATTACTTTCATTAATGTTGTTGTAAGCTATTATCATTAGCGTCTGTCCTGCATCTCTCTCTGTCACTCTCTCTGTCTCTCTTTCTGTCTCATTGTGTCATATGGATTACTGTTAATGTATTATGTTGATCTGTTCTGTACAGCATCTATTGCACATCTGTCTGTCCTGGAAGAGGGATCTCTCCTCAGTTGCTCTTCCTGAGGTTTCTACCATTTTTTTCCCCCGTTAAAGGTTTTTTTGGGGGAAGTTTTTCCTTATCCGCTGCGAGGGTCCTAAGGACAGAGGGATGTCGTATGCTGTAAAGCCCTGTGAGGCAAATTGTGATTTGTGATATTGGGCTTTATAAATAAAATTGATTAAAGAAAAAAAGATGTCCAGACATTTCCAGCTATGTGTGTGAAGCCCAAACCAAGTGTTTTTAACAAACTGTATTTTGGGGAGAGCAACTAACTTTTTCAAGCAAGACACTGCAACATTTCCATCCGTTTTTAAGTCAGCCAAAACAGGTATTTCTAATGAAATGTTTGGACATTTCCAGCTGTATTTGGCAACCAACCAGGCATTTTTAACGAGATGTCGAAAAATTCAGCTGTGTTTTTTTATTTTTTTTATTTTTATTTATTTATTTATTTTTAAGCAGTTGGGACATTTCCAGCTGAATTTGGGGCCACCAAACTCATTATTTTTGATGAGACTTTGGGACACTCTCAGCAGTATATGGGGCCACCAAAGCAGACAAGACATTGGGATATTTCCTGCCATGTTTGTGGTGACCACCTGGATATGTTTAACAAGACATAGGGGCATGTCCAGCCAGTTTTGGTGACCAAACCACATATAATTAAAAAGATGTCAGAAAGTTTTCAGTTTTGTTTACCAAACTGGGTATTTTGACTAAAGATGATGTTTTCCTAATGCTAACCAAGTAGTGTTTGTGCCTAAATCCAACACATCGATGTTAAATGTTGTCACAACATTAAAATATAAAATTTAAACATAACAAAATGTAAAGTTTCATCTTCATATGAAACATATAAATTTACATATTTGTAGTTTGCAGCAATGTACAATGCCAACATGTATTCTGGTGACTGGGTTTGGTCACAATCACAAATTCTTGATAATATTCTAGTGACCTGAGACCGATTATGGACAAAAAAAGGTATTTGGAGAGAAACCCCCCTAAAAAATGAATGTAAAGGAAAATACTGTTTATGTTTCTCTTCAGTTCTGAGTAATTCAGTGTAGAACACACACACTACAGGGTTTCCCTCCGCTGTAGGAGAGCAGTGCTTCAGTCTGAGAGCCAAAAAAGACTGTAAATTTCACCTGAATTTCCAACTAAGACATAGAGAAAACCTTGACCCCACAAACCCCAAGAGTCTTATATAAGGATAAACAGGCTGAAGTCAGTGTGTTCATGTGTGTGTGTGTGTGTGTGTGTGTGTGTGTGTCTGTGTAGGTATGTGATTGTTCACATATGCACACAGATGTTTTATGGCTCTGTACGCTGACATTTAAAATGAGAGACACTGAAAAACATCGCAGCAGGATGGATGGATGAGGAATGGGGGAGGAAGAGGAGGAGTAGGAGAGGAGGGAATTGTTCTCACCGTAAATCAAAAACGCAGAAGGCTCAACAACGAAAATGTTCGTTCTCAGCAAAAACAGTGAAAAATAAAAAAAAAAAAAAACCCTGAGAAGAAATTGAAGAGTTTATCTGTGAAATGTATCTTCAAACACAATGCAGTTAATAAAATATATGTTTCAGACATGGAAGTTCAACATCATCTGGTCGGATGTTACTGTGATGACGAAGCATTTCTGTGATGGTGGTGGAGGTGTAACAGAACACAGAGGTCATGGTTCCGTGTGAGTTCAGTATGGCAGGAATAAACCCAAATGGATCTGTTTGCTTTTATTTATTGTGAACAGAGTAGTGTTAAGTGCCAAAAACAGACAATCCTCCTGCTGGGGACTAAGGGATTATTTTGGTAAACTATTTTCATGATAAAAATAAGGAACATTTCAATCACTCAAGTATTAAACTTTATGAGCACTGAATAAGCACTTTCCCACAAGGCAACAGCTCACAACAGGCGATAAAAATGAGAAGCATCTCTGATGATATAAAATGTAAAATACTAAATACAAGTGATTGGCATATCGGTTGTTCCGACCTCTCATTGTTCTGACCTCTCATTAGTCCAATGTCCCGTCGTTCCGATATGTGATTATTACTGTATTTGTGTACCATAGAGGATCAGCAACGCAACAAAAGTAGGCTACTGGTTGAGATTGTCATAGAGAGGGGAGAATGGAACACCATAACTTCCTGTTATTAACTCTGGGGTCCAGGTTGTGTGGGGAGCTTTCCGCGGTGCTGAACGGCTCCTGGTGGGCGTATTTCTGCCTTGATGGTGCGCCGCGACCGGCTCTGGGTCAGCTGGGAAAGGCTTGAGGCGAAGCAGGCTCACGTCTTATGTGTTTGCCACTTTCTTTTTCATTTTAACGCACACCATGATCTTTTCCTAACCCTAACCAAGTGGTTTTTGTGCCTAAACCCAACCAGACCTTAACCACAAGGCATCATGATGATTTCGGAACAACGGGACTTCGGAACAATGGGTTTAATATGGTCGGAACAATGGGATGTCGGACCAGTGGGCTGTCAGAATAATGGGCAGACCCCGGCATATCTGGGTTCTGCCATTGAATGTGTGTTAGCATGATGTATGTGTTTCCATTCCCATCCCCTACAATGGTGGAGCAATGCTGACATACCATCCTTGTCTTACAATGCCTAAAAAAAGTATTCACCCCCTTTGGATGTTTTGCCCTTTTGTTGCTTTTATATATGAAATCATGATCAATATAATTAGGCTTTTTTGGCAAGAATTTGCAAAAGAGCTTCTTTCATGTCAAAATGAAAAAAGATTTTTACAAACTAATGTCAATTAATTAAAAATATATAGTGTAAAATAAGTGTTTGCATAAATATTCACCCCCTTTAAAGTGACTGACCTAATTCAACAGAAGTCCAGCTAGATGATGCCAGCAGTGGCACAATTAGTGAAATGGAGATCGCCTGAGTGCAGTTGATGTGTGTCAAGTGATCAAGTGTCTGGCAGGTCCAGTCTCTGGTTCATCAGTATCCCTGCTACAATTGCAACATGAAGACAAAATAACACCCCAAGCAACTCAGAGAAAAGATCCTTGAAAAGTATAAGTCCAACTCACTGGACATCCCACGGAGTTAAGTTAAATCCATCATTAGGAAATGGAAGGAGTATGGCACTTGTTTAAATCTGCCTAGAGTTGACTGTCCTCATAAACTGAGTGACCGGGCAAGAGGAAGACTGGTGATGGAGGCCACCAAGACACCTTCGACCACTCTAAAGGAGTTAAAAGCTTCAGTGGCTCAGATGGGAGAGACTGTACACACAACAACTGTTGCCCGGGTTCTTCACCAGACAAAGCTGTATGGGAGAGTGGCAAGGAGAAAGCCACTGTTGAAAAAAGCTTATATGAAGTCTCACCTGAAATTCACCCAAAGGCATGTGGGAGACTCCAAGGTCAATTGAAGAAGCTTCTTTGGTCTAATGAGACAAAAATTGAGCTTTTTGGCCATCCGACTAGACGCTATGTTTGGCGAATACCAAACACCACATCACCACAAACACACTCTCCACTGTGAAGCATCGTGGTGTCAGCATAATGCTCTGGGATGCTTCTCAGCAAAAGGCCCTGGAAGGCTTGTGAAGATAGAGCAGAACATGAATACAGAAAAATATCACCACATCCTGGAGGATAATCTGACTCAGTCTGCAAGAGAACTACGACTTGGGAGAAGATTTATTTTCCAGCAAGACAACGACCCCAAGCATACAGCAAAAGCTACACAGAAATGGTTCAAAGACAACAAGGTGAATGTTCTGGAGTGGCCAAGTCAAAGCCCAGATCTCAATCCAATCAAAAATTTGTGGCTGGACTTGAAAAGAGCTGTTCATGCCCGATCCCCGAGCAACTTGACAGAGCGTGAGCTGTTTTGCAAGGAAGAATGGAGAAAAATTGCAATATCCAGATGTGCCAGCCTGATTGAGACATATCTACACAAACTCACTGCTGTGATTGCAGCCAAAGGTGCATCTACTAAATACTGATATTTATGCAGTCATTTACTTTTTTTGCAAATCCTTGTAAAAAAAGCCAACTTATATTGGCCATGATTTCATGTATAAAAGCAACAAAAGGGTGAATGAATATTTTTTTATAGGTATTGTATGCACAACTCTGACTGTTGCTGTTGTAGCTGACAGGGAAACTGCAGGCAGGTCTTCCAGCTCCACAGTTTCATTTGAAATAACACATGCTGATGTCAGCAGATGGCCAAAAAATTTCAAGTCAAGTCAAAATTTATTATAGCCAAAATCACAAAAAATGCCTCAATGGGCTGTACATAAAAAGACATGAGCAAATTACAAATAACACAACAAATGAAATATATATAAACAAGTGAAATGACTACATAGAACAAATTAAACAAACAAAACAAAATGAAAACAAAGCAAAAACAAAACAAAAATAACATTTGCACTTGTATGTATATATATATATATATATATATATATATATATATATATTAAAAAAAAAAAAACATAAATTGATGCGCACAATGACTGAGTAGTAGTAGATAACCATGATGTAGTATGTAAGGACAGAGACTATGTGATGTTAAAGGCAGATGCAAAAAGGTGTGTTTTGAGTTTACTTTTGAAGGAATCAACAGTGTTGGCTTCACGTATTTGAATGGGAAGGCGGTTCCAGAGGAGAGGGGCTTGGTATGAGAAGGCTCTACCACCTGCTGATGATTTATTAATTTTGGGGATGGATAGGAGACCGACATTATGGGATCGTGGAGGCTTGATTGATCAACGTGGAGTAAGTAGAGATGATAACTAGGATGGTGCAAGTCCATGTAATATTTTATAAGTTAAAAGCAGAAGTCCGATTTAGTGTGTACAGGGAGCTAGTGTAATGAAATGAGAACTGGAGTGATATGGTCACATTTTCTGGTTCTAGTTAATATCCTGGCAGCAGTATTCTGAACAAGTTGTAGTTTCCTAATGGTTGAATTTGGTAAGCCAGAGAAAAGTGTATTGCAATAATCTAATCAGGATGAGACAAAAGTGTGAACCAGTGTTTCTGCATCAGTCATGGAGAGAATGGGACAAATCTTGACAATATTACGTAAGTGAAAATATGCTGTTCTTGTTATATTATTAATATGGTCTTCAAAGGAGAGATTAGGATTTAATAAAATACCGAGATTTCTAACACGGGGGCTTTGTGAAATGATAGAACCAGCTAAGTTTAAGGTGAGATTGCAGAATTTGTTTCTGATGTGCTTTGGACCTAGGATTAACATTTCAGTTTTTTCAGTATTTAAGAGAAGGAAGTTTGACGACATCCATTGTTTGATTTCTTGTGTGCACTGTTCTAGATGGATCAGTTGATGAGAGGTGTCAGGCTTGATGAATATGCAGAGCTGAGTATCATCTGTGTAAAAGTGGGAACCTAGTTTGTATTTATTGATTAATGAACCGAGGGGTAGCATGTAAATGGTAAAAAGAATGGGACCAAGCACAGACCCTTGTGGTACACCATAATTGACCTTTTTGCATTCTGAAGAGCAGTTATTATGATAAACAAAGTGAGATCTGTCGGTAAGGTAGGATTTGAACCAGGCGAGAGCAGAGTCGGTGAGTCCTATGTAGTTTTCTAGACGGTGAAGTAGAATATGGTGATCAAGTGTATCAAACACTGCACGGAGGTCTAGTAGCAGCAGTACTGAAGCTGAGGTGGAATCGGAGGCGAGTAGTAAATCATTGACCACCTTTGTCAGTGCGGTTTCCGTACTATGGAATTTTCTGATACCGGATTGATGAGGCTTGGATAGATTATTGAAGGAGAGGTGATCAGTGAGTTGTTGGGCTACTGCTTTTTCTAGGATTTTTGAAAGAAAGGGGAGATTTGTAATTTGTCTGTAACAATGCACTTTTTCCATATTGTTTGTGCACTTAAAACAATGTCATCTTCATGCTTCAGTGCTGCTCTTTGGGAGGTTTTTCTTAAAAAAAATTAACCAATCAACATATTCAGGAGACAGAACACTGCATTCAGAGCAGACACTGTTGCCTGCAGTGCTGAACACACACTCAGATGGTAAGCTAGTACCAGGAATGCAAAGGTATGTTTTGGCAAGGTTTGCCAGGAGAGGAAGCTTAGTCTGTTGACTTTTCCACCACACATTACCTCCCAGGTTCAAAGATGGAGTGTCCTTATACTTAGCCACTTCAGCATGGGCTAGTTTTCTGGAGGTCCTGGCAGTCTGTCTAAAGTCCACTGTTCCAAAGATGTCACCAAAGAGATCTTTAAGTGCCTCTGATCTCTTGGAAGCAGGAACATATTCTTGAATGACACAGAACAAAGGATTTTTTATTTCAAAAGACAAAATATCTCTTTTTTGCACTCTAAACACTTGTTGGCTGATTATTTATTAACTCATTTACTTGTTTTTTAACATTAAGTTAATAACACCTGCCACTAAAATTAAAATTACTGTACACACACACACACACACACACACACACACACACACACACACACACACTTTGTTCGGTAGCTTGAAACTGGGATTGATCAAGGTGACCAAGATTGATCATCTTGGTCACCAGATGAGGGGGGAGGGGTATTCTCAACCTGTGCCACTTTGTCATTCTGTGGATGGTTAAAACACAAATAAACATACAGACACACAAAAGCAAATGGAAAGCATTAAACACTATTTTAAATACTTTATTAATCCCCCTGAGGGGAAATTCAATTTTTTCACTCTTTTTGTCATTAACACACATAACAGGTCCGAAAGACATACACATGCCCAAACAGGACCCATACATGCACAAAGTGGAGAGATGTCAGAGTGAGGGGGCTGCCATGGACAGGCCCCGTGAGCTTTTGGGGGGTTTGGTGCCTTGCTCTAGGGTGCCTTGGCAGTGCCCAGGAGGTGAACTGGCACCTCTCCAGCCACCAGTTCATGCTCCATGTTTGGTCCGGATGGGGACTTCAACAGGCGACCCTCCAGTTCCCAACCCAAGTCCCTATGGGCTGAGCTACTGCGGCCCCATCTTTGTTCATCTCTGTTACTAAAGTGGAGTCTTCCTTTGAGACCCTAAAATGCTTCAACAATTTGGTGCAATAAGAGACACAGTGGGCTGAGCTTCCTAACACATGATGGTAGTCGCACTTTGCACTGGTCCCAGTAGCTTCACCAAGTCTTCAAATGCTGTGATGTCACCTTCATTGAGTGTATGCACGTCATTTGCACTTTTCCTCAGCTTTCTGTCCAGGAGTGAAGCATACACTGCAGCTTGTTTCTCCAAAAAACGCTCCAACATTTCAAATGAATTGTTCCAGCGTGTCATCACATCTTGTCTTAGTTTGTGTTCTGGAAGTCCAAATAACTTCTATTTCTCTTTCAAAACTGCGATCCCTACTTTGCTGCAGTGGAAAAAATGACACGACCCGTCTCACTCTGCACCAGCATATTTCAGTCCTTTCTGGGTGGCCAAGTTTATGGTTTGTCCGAAGCATTTGATGTGTGGTGAAAGATTAGCCTCTGCTCTGGCTACCAACATGTTGCTGGCATTATTGATTACAAGCGCAGGTTGGAAAAGCCAGCTTTTGTGGTGGTATGATCGCCAGGCAGCATCAGTTTGTAACACGGCAGACAGAACTTTTTGCAGTGGTATTATACAGCACCGGTCAGCTGGACGCTGCCTGTCACAACAATAAGATACATAGACAGGCAGCTTCAGCTAGTAACGTGGCTGGACAGCACCTGTCACAGCAGAATGATACACCGCTGGACAGTGTCAGTACCAAACGCTGCCGATATAATAAAAGGTGGTGGAAAACAAATGTCATCAGGATGGTCTTATCAGACTCAACAGTGTGTTTTGCTCTCTTATCAATCTGGAGTCAGTGACATCCCAAACACTTTCAGTGGGCAGGAGTACTCACCTTGACAAACAAACTCCTTCAGCCAATCAGTATAACAAAATACAGAGAAACATCTTCCCTATCACCAACAGAGCCAGTTGATAAATCAAGCTTTTGCCAAATCCAGTCAGAAGAATGGCGAAAAGGACTTTTCCTCTGAGAAACTCCACTCCCTGGCCCTCATTTATCAAACGAGCGTAGAAACAGGTACAGATCTGAGCGCAGGATTCATCTTACGATAAGACACACGTGTGATTTATGAAACGTTCGTATCTGACCAGTCCCAGCATACGAATGATCAGGCCTTGATCGAAATCGATCGTCATTAGCATGTCACGCCCTTAAATATTCATGGTTCAGAGGCCTCGCCCTGTGAGGTCGTAACAGGGAGAGGAGAAATATTGCAAAGAAAATAAACTTTTCCGAGCTGGAAATCGACACCCTCACGTCTGAGGTGGCGGTACATAAAGACGTGCTTTTTGGAAGTTTAAAAACTGGCATTAAAGGAGCCCATAAAAACGCTGTCTGGAAGAAGGTCACAGAGGCAGTCAGCAGCATCGCCGTTGACAAACGGACTCCGGCTGAGGTTTGAATAAAATTCTCAATAAGTAGCCTATAATCTAATGATGATTAAAAAAAATAATCTTTTATTCATCCATAGCTTGATAGCCTGGTAGTTGATTAAGTCACAATTCTTTATGTTTAGGTGAAGAAAAAGTAGTCAGACTTAAAGCTGGCAACAAAAAGCCAACACGCAGACTGGAGGAGGCCATCCAGACCCCAGCCTGACCCTGACGGGGACCGAGGAAAGAATCTCCTCACTAATCGGGTCAGAATCTATCTCTGGCGTAAGTGGTGGTGGTGGAGACACAGACGCACTTGCGTTGGAGCCGGAGCAGAATGGTAACTAACAGTCCTCCTTTTGCTTGCATTAGTTAATTTAACCTGACAGTACACTACTGTCCAAACAAATAGGCTTACACATGATACACAGGTACACATTTTTATTGTTTTGTTTAAATGCTGTTTCAGAGCCAGGCACCAGCGGCATGGCGTCCAGGTCCTCTCCCCAGAGCGGTCCCACAGAGCCAGACAGGCGAGCGCGTAGCCTCCGCCTCCCGTGCTTGGCCAATCATCACGGCAGAGGTCCTGGACAGGCAGACAGAAATATGCCATTTATTGGCTTCAGTTAGCATGCTCGAGACAAATTAAATTAACAAGAATCTAAAAGAAAAAAAAAAACTGAATAAAATGTTTAAATGTCTAGACGTTGTCCATTGTCTGTATTGAATATCCCTATACCCTTATAGGCTATACTTGCATTACATTACTGATTAAATAGGCCTACTGTAGAGCACTTACACAACTTTAAAGTATACTTTACATTTTAGAAGGGATGAATGAGGTCCTGTCTCCTCCGTATAGCCCCCTGTGGAGGCTGTGCTGGCCACGGTTCCCTGTGCATGAACATCAGACGGCACTCCATTGTCTAAAGCAATATTGTGCAAAACTGCACAGGCCAAAATGATGTCACACACCTTTTCTGGGGTATACAGCAGCGTTCCCCCCGCTGGTCCAAGACAGAGCCACCTGCGCTTGAGCAACCCGAAGCAGCACTCCACCGTGACCTGTGTGCGTGTGTGCGCACTGTTAAACCTGCGCTCCTGCTCTGTGGCAGGGTTTGCCAGCGGGGTTATAAGGTATTGAGAGGATAATCTTTGTCACGTAGAGTAAGAACCATACCAAAATGTTGTCATTTAAAAGCCTACTTTGTTTAGATTTATTTAATGCAGTTTACTTATCGAGGAGATAACTCTCTAGAATGCGCCGTCCCGTAGCCATACGCCCACGCTACTGTTATGGTATATAAATGAGTCGTGCGTTACCCCCCCACCCCCGGCCACTTGGCTACCACCTTTAGCAGACCTGCCAACCTGTACGCATTTTGCGTACCAGGCACGCATTTTGACATCAAAGTACGCTGGTACGATTTGATGCTCTAAAAGTACGCATATCACTCGATCGCGCATTTCGCCGGTTTCAGTGTATTTGTCTATGCAAGATGTCACTCAAGTTGATACCCGGTGAATATAGGCACGTAGGCGGAACGAAAAGATTTCGGCCAATCGGATTGCTGCCGTTTAAGAAATCTCACTCCACCACCGAGTCCTTTTTTATTTATTTTTTTTACGCTCTCTAGTGTGTTCACTTGTGTGCGTGTGTGTGTGTGTGTGTGTGTGTGTGCGTGTGCGCGCGCGCGCGCCCGCGCCCGCGCCCATCGGGGCCAAACTCTGCTGTGCGCGATACAGAGAGCAGGGGAGGATTGTAAACGCGCGACCATGTTGAGACAGAAATGACACGCGGTCTGTAAATAAGATAAAAAACGTAAGGCTATTTAGTTTGTTTAATAAAAGGACAAGGTATAGACCTGTTCTATAGGAAAGGTTACCTTAAGTGACTTCTTTGTGATCTGGCACTATATAGAAAATAAAACTAAATAAAATTAACTTGACCTTCAAGGGGGGGCGGGGCGGGGTGCCCCCCTAATGAAATGGTAGGGCAAACACTGAAGTAAATAGTGTCAAAGTCGCCTGTTGTCGATACATTGCTGGTGAGAATTGTACCAAGGTAAGCAAATTGCAGACAAATTTACATTCAACTGTGTAATGAAACCATGTGCCCTGCCTGAATAACTATAACACACTTATGATAAAAAGACTTTTTGTTTGATGAGTCTGCTGAATTTCTATAAGAAAAAAACAAGGCAATAAGAAGAGAGTAGTTCTAATAGGTGTCGTACTACACAAGAACATGATGAGGAATGCTAATGTAATGCACTTGTCTATGATCTATTATCTATTTCTGTATGAAATCGCATGAAAATAGGATTTCGCCATGTGATCTTTCAAAATTTTCTCGGGGGAGAACCCCCCGAATCCCACTTGAAATCTTTCTTTTTGTCACAACAGGACATATTACTGTATTTTTTTAAGCAGATGATTAATACTACCATCAGATTGATGAAATTGACCTTGATCTGCACCATAAAACAAATATTGGGCATCTATGGACGTATGTGGGGCTTAGGCCTATAGATATGAATATGTAAATGTACGCTTGTTTCTTCTGTTTGCTACATGTGCATATTGACTTTTATGGTAAAAAAAAAAAAAAAGTGCCGCCGTGTCCACATATGTTCATGACCACGCACGAGTGTCTGGTAAGGTGGTACTCATAACCTTTCTTCAAGGTTGGCAGGTCTGCTTTAGTGATAGCCTGGCATCACAAATTACCTGTAAGTCAATAGACTGGTAATTTTTGCGACTGATGAATGCGTAATCATTCATGGCTATTTTATTTAATTTTGTTTTATTCGTTTTGGGAATCCTTTTTTAATGTACTGAATATTTGGCTGCTTATGCTTAGATGACAAGTTTGAGGTTTGTTTAATAATTATTTTCAGACTCAGCCAGATCTTGCTGTGCTGCACCGCAAATCCACGCTGACTCAAACTTGCGTACACGAGCTGAGACCAGACGTGAGATTTGATCGTACCCTACACTCACGTCCAAATTGATAAATGCCAAAATTGGCGTGCAAATGAGCGTACACCCATTATTCTGGCGTACGTTCGTTTGATAAATGAGAGCCCATGAGTGCATACCTTTGTTCTTCTGTAATGGTTATTGACTCTAGTTCTGCAATAATTTCACTTACTTCTGCGTTTACGCCACCATTACTGTTATGCAAGCTGCAGCCTGCATTCTACATCATCAACTACAATGCAGTCCCTGATTGGCTCCTTACATTGTCATTTAACCCATTTGTGCCCAAATTTTTCTCAATGTTTTTATGCATATAATCATGTTAACTGAGTCCCATATGAACATGTTCTAAAGTTATTTCCTCCATTTTGTGCTCTCTGTTCTAGAAAATCTCATTTGAATATTCGGCAACTATAGTTGCCAGTGGGCACATACCTTGTATCTATCCCTCTAATGGTGAAAAGTGAATTAGAGCACAAAAAACAACATTAATACGGCTGTAATGCATTTACAAGCTGGTTGCCAACCACCAGAAAACGTAGAAGAAGAAGAATGAGAGACTTGTTTTGTTTTCGGTTCTGCGGAAAACTCGTGCGAGTTTGTAGTTTTCACCAAAGTCCGTACATTTAATGGAAACACACAGGATTCGTATTTCTTTTAATGTGCATTTCCCAATGATTCAAATCACTTTTGGATGGAAACATAGCTACTCAGGTTCTTGTCTATCATCAGTGATGGGTAGTTGTATGTCACCATCAGACACAAAGCAGTCTCCTTTGAGCAGCCTAGATGGTAGGCGTTTGGGATCACAGGTCACATCATCATCATCATCATCAGAAAAATCGCTGTCACAGTCTGTTTTGCAGGCATTATCCTCAGACTCTGGCACAACTGAAATGCTTGTGATTTTTGCAGAGGGATCATCTGCATCAAGGATGTCCAAAACCTCTGCCAAAGTATACCTCTCTAATCCTCCTGCTTTATCTCTGTGGGAAACACGAAGGAGTTTGCTCCCATGGTCACCGGGGGCCACCGTTTTGTGAAATTAACGCAATTTGAAATGGATATTTTTTACCAAACAATTCCAATTCTATATCCCTGTTCATGTACAATAGTGTTAAAGATGTTCTCCCTGTATTTGACATCATTCAGTCCTTCTAATCTACCACACAGTGCAACACAGTCAGCGCTAACATTGGCAGCACTAATAGCTAGCTAGTTAGTTAGTTAGGTAGTTAGCTAGCTAGGTAGTTAGCTAGCGCTAGCTACAAAACACTAGTAATGTTGGTTACCAAATGTTAAAGCTAATACTAGCAAAAGCTGTATTGTTACCAAATATTAGCCCTTTGTAATGTTGGTAATGTTAGCTAACATTATTATCTACTGACAAGGTATGTGCCCACCGGCAACAATAGTTGCCGCTTGGACAAATGATTGCATACAGAAAAAACTATACATCCAATACAGTATTTCTGTTGTTTGGATGATTCTAGAGACTTTCATGATGAAGTAGATATATACATGTCCACAAAAAAAATATTATTATAATATGAAAATCACCTTTACTTGTGGGGGTTTGTGGTCGCCATGCCCTCAGTAAACTGGGTCAGGAACTCAACAATGCCATGTGACAGGAAGTATGTGGAAACCTAGTTTTCTTTCTTAATATGTTTTCCTAAGGTGTCTACTCACATATCATTGATATACAAAACACTTATAGTATTTAGAAATGTATTTATAAGTGGAAAATGACAAGTATACACTTTGGCAACTATTGTTCTCGGTGGGCTTAAATGGGTTAAGGTATGGATTGGATTTGGATTTTAATTTCAGTGCATCCAGACTGATACAGAGAGTAAAAGTGTTGAGCTCATGTCATCAGGATGGTCTTACCAGGCTAGGTGGGAGGGGCAGTGGATGGGCCCAACAAACTCGGGACTTTCACCTGGGAGTCCGTGTGAATGTTGAGTCAAACCATGATGATACTGGGTGTTTTTGAATCAATTTTCAATTTTCAATCAATTTTATTTATAAAGCCCAATATCACAAATCACAATTTGCCTCACAGGGCTTTACAGCATAAGACACCCCTCTGTCCTTAGGACCCTCGCAGTGGATAAGGAAAAACTCCCCCCCAAAAAAACGGTAGAAACCTCAGGAAGAGCAACTGAGGAGGGATCCCTCTTCCAGGATGGACAGACGTGCAATAGATGTTGTACAGAACAGATCAACATAATAAATTAACAGTAATCCGTATGACACAATGAGACAGAATGAGAGACAGAGAGAGAGATGCAGGACAGACAGTAATGACAGTAGCTTACAACAATATTAATGAAAGTAATGATATTATAATAATATTCTAATTATAATTTTGGTCTTTGTGGTACAATATGTTGAAAGTATATATAAATGTCTGATAGTTAACATATGTGACAATAATCATATGTGTATAATAACAGTAGAAGTATGACTAATGACAGCAGCAGCAGCAGGAGGCATCTGGCAGGACCACGGCAGCAGCACCACGGCAGCAGCACAACCACACACGTCACACTATCCAGTCACCGCTGTTATAGAAGTTAACCTGCGAGACAGTGGAGCACAAAGGCTCCGGAGAAGAAGCCGAGTTAGTGACATGCAGTACAGCCGAGTTAGCAACATGAGAGAGAGAGAGAGAAGGAGAGAAGGCCGGTGTATTATAGGAGGTCCCCTGGCAGACTAGGTCTAAGTCAGCCTAACTAGGGGCTGGTACAAGGCAAGCCTGAACCTGCCCTAACTATTAGCTTTATCAAAGAGGAAAGTCTCAAGTCTAGTCTTAAATGTGGAAAGAGTGTCTGCCTCCCGGACCACAACAGGAAGATGATTCCACAGGAGAGGAGCCTGATAGCTGAAGGCTCTGGCTCCTGATCTACATTTGGAGACTTTAGGGACCACGGATAACCCAGTTTTCTCAGAGCGCAGTGTTCTGGTGGGATTATATGGCACTATGAGCTCTCTAAGATATGACGGAGCTTGACCATTTAGAGCTTTATAAGTTAACAGTAGGACTTTAAATTCAATTCTGGATTTTACAGGGAGCCAGTGCAGAGAAGCTAAAACAGGAGAAATATGATCTCGTTTCTTAGTTCCTGTCAGTACACGTGCTGCTGCATTCTGAATTAGCTGGAGAGTTTTTAAGGACTTATTAGAGCTACCTGATAATAGAGAGTTACAGTAATCCAGCCTTGAGGTAACAAAAGCTTGGACCAATTTTTCTGCATCTTTTCGGGTCAGGATAGGCCTAATTTTTGCAATATTACGCAGATGAAAAAATACAGTCTGTGAGGTTTGTTTTGAAGGGCCAGTGTGTAATATTTGTCATGGTTTGTTGTCAATCTGAATCTGAATATTCTACCCATTAATATGTTTATATAAGTGTATAATCGCTATAAAATAAAATTTGTTTGGTTTTTGTAGCCTTATAATTATGTTTATATATGTATATATATATATATATATATACATACATATGTATAGCAAGGGCCTTGCTTTAGAGAGGTCGCCATCGTGCGCCGCAACGTATGTACGGCAGACCGAGCAGACAATCCAGGCAGCCAGAGAATGCGTTTTGTGTGTATAAATGAACCAACGAAGACAGTGGAAGGAAGGAAAGAGGAGGAGGAAACAGCAGAGTGTGTTAGTAGTTCGTCGACAGAGAGTAGTGAAAAGTTTTTTTAGTTATAAAGTTTGTGAATGGACCACACTTACCAGGCAACAGGAGAGAATGAACTCGAACCGTCATCTGCGAGGAAAAGAAGACGCAACTTCACTCTTTGTGATGCACTCTCTGCGGCGCTTTTCCTCCTGATGATATATCTCCCCAGTGATGGTAGCAGTAGCACCGAATCCCATTCTGTGCATTCAGCCTCTCTTCTTGCCCGCTCAGCATCAAACACATGGAGTTCCTCATCTGTATACTCCGGCTCAAACAAGTATGGCTCTGGGTTTGTGTCCGCTACAAGAAACTCTTCAAAATCGTGTCCGGAGATATTGCTAGGCTAAATAAACAGCTGAGCTCTGTTTACTGGCTACGCTGTCAGTCAGTGTGCGGGCTGGAGATTGGTGGCGCAGAGAGGGGGAGGGGTCCCCACTTGGCATGGTAAACAAGTATGTGTGTATGAAGTGTGTGTGTTACACTAGAAGAGTCAGAGTTTGGGACGGAATGTTTTACCCCCTGGAGTGTTACCGGAGTTTCTGGAGTGCTCAAATAAACTGGCCTTTTTCTTGAACGCTCCTCTGGTCTCCTGCTCGTGAGGGATTCATTACAATATCATAACATGGTTTAGATTTCTAAATAAACATTCACCTTGTCGCTAGAAAGACCTACTCCTGAAAAACTCGTGTGCAAGGTTTTTTGTCCCTGTGAGGCCACCGTCATTTACCCGACGGGAGGGGTGAGCGAGTGAGCCCTGCAATCTAGAATTTGACCACTGATGTCACTGTTTTCAACCCATTTTACACACTGGCCCTTTAAATGAGAATTAAAAGACAAATCTTGATCAAATAGAGGTTTCTTATGGTAGTGCTAGAGGCCAGAGCAATGCCATCTAGAGAAACTATGTCATCAGATAACGAGTCTCTGAGTTGTTTGGGGCCAAGAACAATAACTTCAGTTTTGTCTGAATTTAACATCAGGAAATTGGTGCTCATCCAGGTTTTTATGTCTTGAAGGCAGTTATGAAGTTTAGTTAATTGATTACTTTCTTCTGGCTTCATCGATAAATACAACTGTGTATCATCCGCATGACAATGGAAATACAGAGTGATTTCTAATGATGTAACCTCAAGGAAGCATATATAGAGTAAGTAGGATTGATCTGAGCACAGAACCTTGCGGAACTCCAAAATAAATTTTAGTATGTAAGGATGATTCATCGTGAACATGAACAAACTGAAAACGATCAGATAAATAAGATTTAAACCAGCTTAGTGCAGCTTGTCCTTTAAAGGACAACTTTGGTATTTTTCAACCTGGGCTCTATTTCCCCATGTGTATATGTGCGTATGATTCATGGGTACCACTCGTTCTAAAATTGGTTCAGTATAGAGGTGCGAAAGCGAGCTAAAGCGTTAACGAGGGCAAATCGTCCCATATAAAAGTGCTTTTACGCCACTGACCGGTTCAGATCGCCAGTATTATCTCTGTAGATGGCATATTGTAGCGGCCCTGGGGCAGTGGTGAGTGTGAATGAGTGGAGTCAGCTGTCAGTCAGTGTTGGAGCAGAGAGGGGGAGGGCGGCCCCGCTGGGTACTGTAAATGAGTATGTGTGTATGAAGTGTGTGTGTTACGCTAGAAGAGTCAGAGTTTGGAAGGGAGTCTTTTACGTGCTACCCCTTGGAGTGTTACCGGAGTTTTTGGAGTGCTCAAATAAATGGGCCTTTTTCCCGAAAGCAAGAACGGGATGTCGCGCAACACCCTGTACAGCTTTCATAGGCAGCCTTTGTCGGACGGCGAGATGCTGAAGTTGTGGCTAGTTGTGCTACAAATGGATGCTAACACTCCTCTTCAGACACTGCGCCTTGCAGAGAAACTATGTCATCAGATAACGAGTCTCTGAGTTGTTTGGGGCCAAGAACAATAACTTCAGTTTTGTCTGAATTTAACATCAGGAAATTGGTGCTCATCCAGGTTTTTATGTCTTGAAGGCAGTTATGAAGTTTAGTTAATTGATTACTTTCTTCTGGCTTCATCGATAAATACAACTGTGTATCATCCGCATGACAATGGAAATACAGAGTGATTTCTAATGATGTAACCTCAAGGAAGCATATATAGAGTAAGTAGGATTGATCTGAGCACAGAACCTTGCGGAACTCCAAAATAAATTTTAGTATGTAAGGATGATTCATCGTGAACATGAACAAACTGAAAACGATCAGATAAATAAGATTTAAACCAGCTTAGTGCAGCTTGTCCTTTAAAGGACAACTTTGGTATTTTTCAACCTGGGCTCTATTTCCCCATGTGTATATGTGCGTATGATTCATGGGTACCACTCGTTCTAAAATTGGTTCAGTATAGAGGTGCGAAACGAGCTAAAACGTTAACGGGGGCAAATGCGTCCCATATAAAAGTGCTTTTTTTCGCCACTGACCGGTTCAGATCGCCAGTATTATCTCTGTAGATGGCATATTGTAGCGGCCCTGGGGCAGTGGTGAGTGTGAATGAGTGGAGTCAGCTGTCAGTCAGTGTTGGAGCAGAGAGGGGGAGGGCGGCCCCGCTGGGTACTGTAAATGAGTATGTGTGTATGAAGTGTGTGTGTTACGCTAGAAGAGTCAGAGTTTGGAAGGGAGTCTTTTACGTGCTACCCCTTGGAGTGTTACCGGAGTTTTTGGAGTGCTCAAATAAATGGGCCTTTTTCCCGAAAGCAAGAACGGGATGTCGCGCAACACCCTGTACAGCTTTCATAGGCAGCCTTTGTCGGACGGCGAGATGCTGAAGTTGTGGCTAGTTGTGCTACAAATGGATGCTAACACTCCTCTTCAGACACTGCGCCTTGCAGACCATCAGGTCTGCAGTGCTCACTTCTCCCAAGATGACTACTGCCAGCCAAAGAAGAGAAGACATCCAATCCTGAAACACCTCTTCCTCAAGAAAACGGCTGTCGCACGTGTAGAGAGAGCTACAGACACAGTGGAGCAAAGCTCGTGACATCACACAGCCCAGAGGTAAGGGAAAGGCTAGTATGCTATTTACAGAGATAGCACTGGTGATCTGAATCGGTCAGTGGTGAAAAAACACACACTTCATACACACATACTCATTTACAGTACCTAGCGGGGACGCCCTCCCATATACATATACAATATGCTATTTACAGAGATAACACTGGCGATCTGAACCAGTCAGTAGCGAAAAAAAGCACTTTTATATGGGACGCATTTGCCCCCATAACCGTTTTAGCTCGTTTCGCGCCTCAATACTGAACCAATTTTAGAACGAGTGGTACCCATGAATCATACGCACACATACACATGGGGAAATAGAGCCCAGGTTGAAAAATACTGAGGTTGTCCTTTAATGTTTATGTTGTATAGTTTTGATATTCTTAAACAAACAATTGTGAGTTCAATTTGAATCTTTTGTGTAACATTTTTGATTTTCTGAAGATCTGAAGTAATTCCCATTGTAATGTGTTGACACTTTGTGTCAAAAGGAGGGAATGTGGGAATTATTAAGGAATCTTTATTGAGGGGCAATTTTCCACACCTTGAGGTCATGACCTTACAGTTCTTAGGGGGAAGTTTTCTGTTTTGCTAAACCGTTTGTGTAAAGGGCAATCCCCTTTACAAGTGCAGCTGGTGGGTGCAACCTGGGTTCAAAGCTCTGGTTTGGTATTAAGGTCTGTAGAGACTGAAGGCTGGCAGAGAGCTCTGCTCTTCTCTCCATGCTGCATGTATTAAAGAAACTTGATTCTTCACACCGAGTCCATCACTTCTTCAGAGAGGAGAATTTCCCTCATACTATTTACAGTAAAAAAGAAAAAAAAGAACAAGCAAACAAACAAAACAACAACAAAAAATTATAAATTGGGCCTTCAAAGTGTTGTCTGAAACTAGGCCTGGCATAGCTTGTGTCGAAAATATGAAAAAATCAAAACTTTGTTGTGGAGCTAAACCAAATACATCATTGTAAAGGTCTCAAATCTGATTACACAAATGTGTTCACCATCTCCTTGAAGTCCACAGTGAACTCTCAATTCAGTACAACTTTCAAATCTAGGACAAACACTACTTTTTAAAAACTACAATTCCCTAGGACTGCACCATGCAGCTTGATACATATCAGCAACACAGTTGTAGTTCTTCTGATTTGCAAAAATAAATAAATAGGGTCGTAAAAAGATCTAATGAATATAGCAAATATCTAGTAAAGCCAAACTACTAATTACACTGATACACTAATTACAAATTAAGGATGTTGTTTAATTTCAGATATTTTAGCTAGTTCTCTAGAAATGGCGTTTTGGGGATGGTAGTTCTTCCGGCTTGTAGAGTTGTAAAATAGGGTCGTAAAAAGATATTTCTACTGAATATTTGAAATATCTAGTAAAGCGGAACTAGTAATTACACTGCACCTAGATGAACCATGTTAAGAAAAAGTAAGGATGTTGTTTAATTTCAGATATTTTGACTACGACTCTAGAAATGGCATTTTTGGGATGGTAGTTCTTGCAGCTGTAGAGTTGTCAAATAGGGTAAATCAATAAAAAAGTAAATCTTCTGAATATATCAAATATCTAGTGCAGCCAAACTATCAAAGTCATCCACATAGGACCCTATTGTAATCGCGCTGTTTATTAGGGCCTGAGCGATGACGACGAAGTCGTCCGCATAGGACCCTATTGTAATCGTACTGTTTATTATTAGGGCCCGAGCAGGTCTCGACCTGCAAGGTCCCTATTGTTTTTCGAATGATTATTATTGAAATCGCGCTGTTTATTATTAGGGCCCGAGCGACGACAAAGTTGTCTGAGGACCCTATTGAAATGGTGCTGTTTATTAGGGCCCAAGTGACGACAACGTCGTCCGTGAGGACCCTATTGTAATCACGCTGTTTATTAGGGCCCGAGCGACGACAAATTCGTCCGTGAGGACCCTATTGTAATCGCGCTGTTTATTATTATTATTATTCCAACATTTCGTGTCCCAATTTCGCCCCTTTCCCAAATTTCAAAATGCTTCTCACTTTCCACATTCATCCGTCCAGATCTGAAATTCGATATTTTTGGGCGGTTGCACATGGTCGACACGAAATGCCGAAATAGTTCCCCCTACAAATTTTCAAAATACCCTCCCCATTGGGGATTATTTGTTGCAGGCAAACAAAATTTGGTACACACATGTATCATGCGGAGACGCACAAAAAAGTCTCTTGACGTCATGGTAAAATCCCAACAGGAAGTCGGCCATTTTGTTTTGAATTTTTTTGTTACGACAATTTCCACAACTTAAATTTGAACAAACTCCTCCTAGGGATTTCGTCCGATCGACTTCAAATTGGCTACAGATCATCCTGAGAACATGCTGATCAAAAGTTATTAAAAGCTTTTCTCTATGTCAAGGGGCGTGGCCGCTAGGGTGTGACAAATTTTGGCGACTTTTCATTTTCTTGCCATCGAATTTCGAATGGCTCTCCCGCCCACATACTTGATCTCAGCAGCTTCAAACTTGCTGAACATGATGATGGCTCTGCCCTGAATGCCCCGATATGTTAATATCTCACCTTACTCATAGCGCCCCCCTGGTGGTAACAGGAAGTGACCAGTTTTTACTTTAACATGTACTAATGCCACAAACTTGACCGCATCAATTTCATTCCACTTCTAATGCATGCAGAACAATTTGGTGAAGCTACCGTATGAACGCTGTGAAGCTACGTCTAATGGTGTCCATGTGGAAGTGTGGCGACTATCAATCCCTCACCACTAAATACGTTTGGCATTTTGATGGCTTCAGCGACCTCATCTCCTCATGAAAACTGATACATAGGTCAAGAATGGCGAGCTCTTGCATCTGGTAGGGGCGTCGCCCATGGGGGGGGACAAAATGCCTCTATAGCACCCCCTTGAAATTTTCAAAAACCCCTCCCCATAGGGGTTTTTTAGAGTAGGAACATGAAAATTGGTACACATGTGTGTGTTGTCCAGACACACATAAAAGTCTCTGGCACAGATGGTCTACTCCAACAGGAAGTTGGCCATTTTCATTTTGACATGTCATTTTGGCGTGACTTCCACGTTTTATTTTAACAAACTAGTCCTAGGGATTTCATCCAATCGACGTCAGTTTTTTTACAGATCATCCAGAGACCATGCTGATGAAAAGTTATTAAAAGCTTTTCTCTATGTCAAAGGCCGTGGCCGCTATGGCACCTCCCTCGCCACCAAATACGTTTGGCATTTTGATGGCTTCAGCGACCTCATATCCTCATGAAAATTGACACACAGGTCAAGAATGGCGAGCTCTTGCATCTGATAGGGGCGTCGCCCATGGGGGGGACAAAATGCCTCTATAGTGCCCCCTTGAAATGTTCAAAAACCCCTTCCTATAGGGTTTTTTTTGGAGTAGGAACATGAAAATTGGTACACATGTGTATGTTGTCCAGATGCACATAAAAGTCTCTGGCACCAATGGTCTGCTCCAAACAGGAGGTCGGCCATTTTGATTTTGAATTGTCATTTTGGCATGATTTCCACATGTTGTATTTTAACGAACTAGTCCTAGGGATTTCATCCAATTGACTTCAATTTTTTTACAGATCATCCTGAGACCATGCTGATGAAAAGTTATTAAAAGCTTTTCTCTATGTCAAGGGATGGGGCCGCTATGGCGCTGCCATTTTTGATCCATCGACATGCATATTCAAGCAGCTCTCTCTCCCACATAATTCATCCAAACTGCTTCAAAATTTCTGTACATGATAAGAGCCCCACTCTCAATGCGTCCATATGCTCGTAGGCAATCTTGCTCATGGTGCCCTCTTGTGGAAACAGGAAATGCAATCTTTTACACTGACAAACACTAACCTCAAGCTCCTGACCTGATCAACTCCATTTTGTGGCCACATGATGATCAAATTGATGAATCTCCACAGTGACACGTGTCCTGTTATGTTGCAGGCTGCCGTGGCGGTGGTGGCGACTTTTCATCCTTCGCCACAGAACATCAACTTGGTTTAAATCCTTTATGCATTGTACGATTTGCTCGAAATTTCACGTGTGATGAGGGTCCACCCCTGAACGCACCTGGCCACATCTGGTTACGCTCGTAGCGCCACCTGGTGGATGAACGAAACGTTGCGTTTTTTCGCTCCTGCCATGTTTTTTTTATCCCTTCTTCCTTCACGCCACAGCCCCCACGTGACTCAGGCCCCCAAGGTTGCATGGGGGAGCGAGGGCCCGATTACAGCTGCTTGCAGCTTTAATTAGGACCCGAGCGATGACAAAGTCGTCCGAGGAACCTACTGAAATCACGCTGTTTATTATTATTATTATTATTATTATTATTATTATTCTTTACCTGACTTTGTGTCCCAATTTCGCCCCTTTCCCAAAATTCAAAATGCTTCTAACCTTCCACATTCGTCCGGCCACATCCAAAATTCGATATTTTTGGGCGGTTCCACATGGTCGGCGCGAAATGCCGAAATAACGCCCCCTACAAATTTTTAAAAACCCCTCCCCATTGGGGTTAGTTTGTCGTAGGCAAACGAAATTCTGTACACACATGTATCATGCGGAGACGCACAAAAAAGTTTCTTGAGGTCATGGTAAAATCCCAACAGGAAGTCAGCCATTTTGTTTTGAATTTTTTCGTTAAAGCCATTTCTACAACTTAAATTTGAACGAACTCCTCCTAGGGATTTCATCCAATCGACTTCAAATTGGCTACAGATCATTCTGAGAACATGCTGATCAAAAGTTATTAAAAGCTTTTCTCTATGTCAAGGAGCGTGACCGCTATAGCGCCTCCTTCGCCATGAATGCAAGCATACGCAGTTCCCAGGACCAGCGGTGCTGGGAACCCTATTGTTTTTGTTCGGGTTTTTTATTATTATTATAGTTTTTTTCTATTTTTATTTTTCCGTTGGTAAAAGTGATGCTGCAGGCTAAACCGTGCAAGGGAGGGTGGTGCCATTTGGAGGGTTGGTCCAGACCCCTGCACGTACCTCAGACGCAAAAAATGACATAGGTCCGTCAGCAGGGGGCGCTATAACCAAGGTCAACGCGTTTTGGGCTATAACTCCCACACTGTATGTCACACATTCAACAGCCTCATATCCCCAGATTCCCTGAATAGTGCTGAATCACCTGGGCTGGGCCACGCCCATTTCCGCCTATAATTTTTTTTTCACAAAATCATGAAAACTGGAAAACCTGCTTTTTTAAACTCCTCCTTGGGATTTTGTCCAATCGGTGTGAAACTTGGCACAGACAGTCGTCAGCTGGACCTGATCTAAAGTTATCAAAAGAATTTTGTTAGGTACAAATATGCACAAATTATTAACAAATACATTTTGCTAGCTACCTATAAAAACGCGAACTGTTGCATATCTCAGTCAAAATAAATGCTAACAACACTAAATCTGAGATCCTTGCTTGGCATGTGACTCTGAGGATATGAGCCAAATTTGACTAATGTTGGCCACTAGGGGGCGCTGCAAATATGGGAAATTTATATCTGTCAAATGGCAGCACCGATTTGTACGACATTTGGTGAGTATGATGCTGGGTCACTCCTGAGGCCATAACTTGAAGTTTATCATGACTGGTCAAAGTGGGCATGGCTTATTACAAGATCAACAACAAACATTTATTTTTATACTGAGAGCTTTGAAATTCACAGGGTATATATAGAATAGCACACAGACCACCCATACCAAAAATTGTGTGTGTACTCCACTAGGTGGCGCTATAAAGGAGGCAAACGCGTTTTGGCCTGTAACTTCCACATTTTAAAACACATCTTCATAAACTTTATATCCACGTGTTCCCTAAATAGAGTTGCATCTTCTGACATAGGCCACGCCCACTCCCACTGCATATGTCTCTTAGTAAGTCACTACACATCAAAAACCAAATTTTTCAAACTCCTCCTAGCGTTTAAGCTCCATCTGCAAGAAACTTTACACATACAATCTCCAGACTGGCCTGATCAAAAGTTATCAAAAGAATTTTGCTACTCCAAAAAATGCGGTACTTACAAATAAACATTTTTTTTCTGCTAGCTAAAAAACACATACCGTTGCATATTTTTGTCAAAGTAAAAGCTATCAATGTCAAACTCAAGTCACTTGTTTCAGACGTCAACCAGAGGCTCTGTGCCAAATTTGCCACAAATTAACCGGTAGGGGGCGCTATAAACAGAGAAACATCAAGTGACATGAGAGTTGATCAGATTCGCATGAAATTTGGTGAGCGTGATGCAGAGTCGCTCCTGAGGCCAGCCACAAAGCTTAGTGATGTTTGGTTGGGCCGACTTCCAAGGGCTTCGCGACACCCGGGGGCCAAGTTGCGCAGGGAGGCTTGGCCCCCGTTCATAACTGCTTGCAGTTCTAGTTATTATTATTATTATTATTATTACTATTATTATTATTCCTCCAAATGAATTGCCTTTTTGGGAGGCTTAACGTACCCGAAAACTCATGAAACTTTGCACACATCTCAGAACTGGTAAATAATTTGATATTTTAAGGGTCTCGTGTGTGGGTTCCAAAAAATGGCTCAGTAGCGCCCCCTACAAAAGTTTGAGGAAACAGCCCCTGAAGCTAGTTTAACCTACGTGTATGAAACTTGGCAGGTTCATTTAACACTCCAGGACCTACAAAAAACGCCTCTTGGAGGCATCCTCTAAATCCAACAGGAAGTCAGCCATTTTGAATTTACTGTGCAATTTTGGTACATTTTTGGCCATTTCCAGGGGTCATAAATGAACGAACTAGTCCTAGAGATTTCATCCGATCAACTTCAAACCTTGGTCTGTCCCATCCCAAGACCTCGAAGATGAAAAGTTATCAAAAGCTTGAGTTTTCGTCAATGCGTGTGACCGTGGGATGGCGTCAAAGTTAGGGGTCTCGCCACTAAACAGGAAGTAGTTTATAACTCCAGCATACATGGTCCAATCTTGCCCAAACTTCACAGGATTGATGCCAGTCCCGTCCTGAACACATCTACATGTCAATAATTAGAGATAAACATAGCGCCCCCTTCTGGCAACAGGAAATGTCATGTTTTAGACTTTAATGTACATCTCCTACAAAATTGAACAGATCCATCTCAGACTTGCTCAAAAAAGTCATAAGACATTGATGACGCTTTATTGTGGAAACTGTGAGTTTTCGTCGAAGGGCGTGGCCACGGCCTGGCGGCGAACTTTGATGTTTTGCCATGATGATAAACGGTGCTGTAACTTGACTCCACGTGGGAATATCTTGCCAAAACTTCACACATATGATGACAGTCCAGCCCTGAACACATCTACATAGGAATTTTGAATCACAACCATAGCGCCACCTACTGGCAACAGAAAGCTACTTTATACATTCTTTAATGTCCCTCTTCTAGCAGGTTAATCAGACCCACCTCAAACTTGCTGGTCTAAGTCCTTAGACCTTGATGATGCTTAAAAATGAAGCTTTTGAGTTTTCATCAAACGCTGTCACCGTGACGCCGCCTTGTTCGCCATCAAACACGATGTTGTTTTGAAGGGACAAGGGATGCTTGAAAACTCACCAAATGTGGCATACACATCACAGGTCGCAAGTCCTGTTGTCTGATGTGATTTTTGTGCTTTGATGCACCAAGAAGGCTCAACAGTGCCCCCTAGAATATTTCAATTATGCAGCCCCCAAAGCTGGTTTAACCTGTATGTATGAAACTTGGTGGTCACCTGTAATATTCTATTATGTAAAAAAAAAAAGTCTCTTGGAGCCATGCTCCAAACCCAACAGGAAGTCCGCCATTTTGAATTTACTTGTGCCACTTTTGTGCATTTTTGCCCATTTCCAGGGCTTGTAAATTAACGAACTTGTCCTACAGATTTAATCAGATTGGCTCCAGACTTGGTGTATGTAAGCGTGACTATGTTGTGACCAAAAGTTATCACAGGATTTGCCCAATGTTGAATGGCGCGCCCGCTGCTGAGGGTTGAATCTTGAGGTCTCGCCATGAAAAACGAAATTGCTGTAGCTCTGGCATAAATGGTCCAATCTCCACCAAACTTCACAGGATTCATATTCGTCCCATCCTAAACACATTCTCATTACCATATTGCCTGATAATCATAGCGCCACCTAGTGTCGAAAGGAAGTACTTCTTACCGGACACTTATCTTTGGATTCACCTGAAATTTCAGTGCTGTGGTCTATATTTGATGTACACAAATGTGACATATCATTAGTGTCTATGCGCGCTGCAGAGGGTTTAATTTTGATGTCTCGCCATGAAACAGGAAATTGCTATAAATTTGGAGTAAATGGTCCGTTGTCCACCAACCTTGACATGATTCATATTTGTCCCGCCCTGAACACATTTATATGACAATATTCCGTGATAGTCATAGCGCCACCTCATGGTGAAAGGAAGTACTTCTTACCAGACACTTATCTTTGGATTCACCTGAAATTTCAGTGCTGTGGTCTATTTTTGATGTACACAAACATGACATATAATTAGTGTCTATGCATGCTGCAGAGGGTTTAATTTTGTTGTCTCGCCATGAAACAGGAAATTGCTATATTTTTGCAGTAAATGTTCTGATCTCCATCAAACTTCAGATGAATCATATTAGTCCTGCCCTGAAAACATTTATATGACCATATTTCCTGAAACGCATGGTGCTACCTAGTGGTGACAGGAAGTAGGTCTAAAACACTTATCTTTTGATTTATCTGAAAGTTAAATGCTGTGGTGTATATTTGATGTATAAAAACATGATGTATAATTACTGCGCTCTCCAACTCCCTCTAGTTGAAAGAGGAAGTGATACAAAATGTGAAATATGTCATTCCAGCACTGTATCAGGGATATGCCAAGTCACTGCTGCATGCGATGTCTAACTTTGAGAGAAATGAACTGACACGCCAGAAGACGTCCTGCCAGCCCCCCCGAGTTGCGTGAGTGTGCGAGTGCCCGTTCATAACTGCTTGCAGCTTTAATTAGGGCCCGAGCACCGAAACGGTGCGAGGACCCTATTGTATTCCTTAGGATTATTTTTTTTTTTTTTTTTCCGCATCTTTGATTGCATTTTTGGGGGCTTTGCCATATTCAAAAACTCACCAAATTTGACATGCACATTCGTCTTGGCGAAAATTTAGGTGTACGCAAAATCTCAACGATGCCAGTCGCAAAATGGCGAAATGGCGCCCCCTAGAAAATTTCAATCGGCTCCCACCGGCAGCCCGTTTTACCAAATCCCCCGAAATTCGGAGGGGTCGTGTATCATCCCAAGACACACGAAAATGCGCAGTTGGACTTTTTTCAAAAACCAACAGGAAGTCAGCCATTTTGATTTGAATATTCTGATTTTGGCGATTTGCAAGTGTTCTCTCTGAGCTATCTCCTCCTACATGGTTCATTGGATCGGCTTCAAATTTGGCCTGCTGCAACTACACCACTTGATGATTAAAAGTTATTAAAAGATTGCGTGTATCTCGTAAGGCGTTACCATGGCGGTGCGGCGAAGTTTGATGTCTCGCCATGAAAAACGAAAGTGCTATAACTTGGGCGTACTTGGTCGAATCTTCCTGAAACTTCACATGGGTGTAACTGGCCCTGCCTTGATCATATGATATGAGTTTCGTAAGGGGGCGTGGCCTAACGGTTTGGCCACGCCCTTTAAACAGCAGCCCCCACGGCCCGTTTCACCGACATGAACAAAATTTGGTACACACATGTATCACACCCAGACGCACAAAAAAGTCTCTTGGACCCATAGGCTAAACCCAACAGGAAGTCAGCCATTTTGAATTGAATATTCTGATTTTGGCGATTTGCAAGTGTTCTCTCTGAGCTATCTCCTCCTACATGGTTCATTGGATCGGCTTCAAATTTGGCATGCTGCAACTAGACCATTTGATGATTAAAAGTTATTAAAAGATTGCGCGTATCTCGTAAGGCGTTACCACGGCGGCGCGGCAAAGTTTGATGCCTTGCCATGAAAAACAAAAGTGCTATAACTTGGGCGTGATAGGTCCGATCGGCACCAAACTTGCTGGGTATGATCGTAGTCCCGCCTTCAACACGGCAACATTAAAAAATTCCCTCTTTCTCAAAACGCCCCCTGCTGGTGACAGGAAATGACAAGTTTTAGACTTTGAAGTGCTACTTCCCACATACTTTGTCCAATCAGCTTCAAATTTCACAGGATTACTCTGTGACATGTCTGGATAACATCTACATGCAAATCAGCCCGGCCATTGAGACACAGAGAATTTCGATTATTTGCCATTACACAGGAAGTTGTTGTAACTTACACATGCTTACTCCAATAGACCTAAGATTTCAAATGACCACTTGGCTACGTGTCTAGAGGACAACTAGGTGTTAATCAAGATTCACACTCACTGCGCTACCTACTGGCGAATGGGGGATCTGTTTTGTCGCAGCGAATTTTGATTATTTAACATTACAGCCTTGAGTTAGAATGAAACACATATAATATAAATATTAAACAACCAACCAACACCAAAACATGCCTTTGAGTTTTGTTTGTCAGCTGCATAGATTTCATTCCTCCTAGGAGATCAAATACATGATGACAATGATTATGATCTTTGTCTGTCCTTCACACAACACATTGTTGTAACATTACAAAAGCTTCACTATGCCTTCACCTGCTGAGGAAACTCAGCCTTTTGCAGCAGTAAGGGAAATTTTAAATTTACCATAAATCACAGATTGAATCCATACTGTCCCTCAATATCGTATCCTATTATATCTTCATCACCATGACAGTAAAGGCAACACTCCAAAAAAAACAAAAACAAAAAACAAAACCATGCCCATGAAATACTCAACAAACCCTAAACACCTCATTCTGGACTGATCAGGAAATCCTCCCCAACCTCTTGGGTTCTTCTTACCACCTCCACCACTTCATTTAGTTCATGCAGTCAGGGGGATGCAGGCCTGCAAAACAACTTCACAGGAAAAAACAGCTTGACAAGAAAAACCTTATGCAAGAAATCTCTTATTCACATGGCAATAATCACTTTAACAATAGCAACTAAGTATGGCACTGTGAATATTTTATTATTTGCTGTGTGTTTTCTCTGTGCCTGTACTGTCCTTTTTTTGAAAAAGTATGAGTGCATTTTAAACTGAAAAAAATGTATGATTTGTGTCTGGGATTAATGAAATTCCATACATTTTGGGATATGAAATAAAGATAAACTTATTGCATGATGATGGTTTGCGTTCATTCAAATTATTTTAGATAGTTGCTCTACACCTTCATGTAAATGTCAATGTTGCAGGGCACCACAGGGAATCGAACCTTGT
The DNA here is from genome assembly GCF_011397635.1 of Epinephelus fuscoguttatus. Classification (NCBI taxonomy): domain Eukaryota; kingdom Metazoa; phylum Chordata; class Actinopteri; order Perciformes; family Serranidae; genus Epinephelus; species Epinephelus fuscoguttatus. The sequence continues at coordinate 3,642,362 of NC_064772.1, read as the reverse complement.
CATGGTAAAACCATGAGTTCCATTCGGAGCCTTTTGCTTTTTTGACACCATATGGAAGGTAAAGCAAAACCTGTATTCAAAACAGCATGAGAACCTGGATGTGACACTATGCAATAAATTTTACTTTATTTGCCAATAACTGTACAAATTTGCAATTTGTACCATTTTGAGAACAAAGACATACTGGCTATATGTTTGTTAATATGCACTTTTGTATACATGCTGTTTGAAAGCAGGAAAAAGAAACCTTTAACGCATAGACTGGTGGGTGGGGGGGTAGGGGTACGCACAACACAGAACATAAAACACCAAAGGAAAGGGACACCATTAAAACATAGAGTTAGTACAAGAACCATGCAGGGTTTGTTTTTTTTTTGGGGGCATGCACACGACAGAACATAGAAGGACACTGGAAGACACCATTAACAAACAACATCTGTACAAGAATCATGCACGGGTTTTTTTTGTTTGTTTGTTTTTTTGGGGGTCGGGTGTTGCATACACACAACAGAACATAAAAGGACACAGGGAGAGGACACAATTAACATGCAAAATCTGTACAAGGATCATGCAGGTTTTTTTTTTTTTTGTATTTTTTTGGTGGGGCATGCAGACAACAAGGGACAACTCTGCTGGAGTTGTGGAGTGGGGGGGGGGGGGGGGGAGACACACGACACTGCAGCAGTGTCACTGTGAGTGTGTGTATCAGACAGCACGAATCTGACACAGCAACACTGCCACTGCGCAAACGTGACATTTCATAACGACGACAGAAGATAAGTTACGGATTGATGTAATTCGTTGTTCGTCAAACTGAAGCCACTTAAAAAGTCATGTTTTTGGTACAAAACCTCATGACATTGATATAACCAGAGTCATATTTAAAAATTAAATAGCATATTTATTGAATTTCATCGTCTCAACACCATTATGAAACAGGAAGCCCCCCCCCCCCCCACAAAACTATACAAATCTTTAAACACATGGCTGTTTACCTGAGATGCAAAAAAAACATGCAATTCCCTCATGGTCACTGAAATATGTTGGCTGAACCACTGCCTGTACATCATAATCACATGTTTTGCAATAGATGTGGTCAATTAATGTACCTTTTTCAGTTGTTGGTTGTGTCACTAATTGCACAAACCCCCTCTCTGTTACAAACTTGCAAACACTAGAATTTGTTAAAATATCATCATTAAAATCTCCCATTATAACTATTGTGTTACAAAGTGGATGAAGCCAATCAAGTAGTTTCTTTAAATTATCTTTAAACAAACTCATGGGATATGAGGGGGGTCGATAAACAACTGCGATTAAAATATGGACGCTAATGCAGTGGTAGACTAGACACTCTATATTTACATTTGGTGGCTGGAGAATTTCGTAAGCCAAATTTTTTCCACTGTATAGGCCCACTCCACCATGTTGTTGACGTTGTATTTCTCTTAAATTTGGATTACTACTAGTGTAAGATAAACTACGTGGCTGACTGTGAAAAGAGTAACCTTCAATATTAACTGTGTCAAATGAGTCTAATGCAGGCAGCCATGTTTCTGTAACAGCAATGCAGTTAAGCTGCAAATGCTGCGTACACAACGTCAAGTCTGCTACATGTCGGCTTAAACTCTGGACGTTCATTAAAAACACACTAAAAATCTCTGTGCCAATGTTGGGCCTTGTCATGTTTTCTACCAAGAAGGGAGGCATGTTTGCAATTGCATCCTTTATATTATCCTTACAATACAATTTATTCGCACAAAAATCCTGTATGATTAAACCCGATAAACTCCTGACGCGACTCAAGCCTACATACGCTTGTCCTGCTGCAAAAATCCTCTTTAGGGACACCACAGCCTTGTCAACTGTGAGCCCTTGAACCTTGTGAACTGTCAAAGCCCACGCAAGTTTCAGAGGAAATTGCCGCCGTAACCCCCCCTTAACAGTGGCTCTCTCTTCCTCAGGTTCAATAGCGGTCGAACCTGCCAAATCTACCGAAACATTAGCAGACTTTTTCCTTCTTAGTGCACCTATGTGCTCGTCATCGAATTTAACATAAATCTTTAGCAGAAACTTGCTACGTTCGGACATAATTATGCTTGTAATGGTGCCGCACACACCATTAACAAGACCATCCTGAACATCGACATTTTTACATAGCATAACCCGAGCACCGTTTCCTAACAAGAGCTGCTCCGATAAACATGTGTTTGATGCTTTTTTATGATGCCCTTTTATCAACTCCAATTTGCCTGTTCTTTTGTCATTTATAAAATCTTGGGCATCAACCTGAATATACTCAGGGCATGTTTTAAAAAGCTGCTCAACATTGTGTTCATTTACCTGATTGTTAGTCGCAAATATGTGCAAAGCTGCGCTTGCTTCGCCTGTTTCGCATTTTTTGAGAATGTTTAAATCACTACTAAGTAACGGCGTCCCCTTCATATGTACCCTGATCCTATTTAACAACTGCGCAAACGAGGTATCCTTTTGACGAACAATAGTGTTTAATTCTACTACCTTAAATAAACTGGACCACATGTTTACACCTACATAATCTACATACAACGGTTTCCCTCTGACCGGCGGCAACTGAAAGAAATCGCCTACAGCAATAACACACACATTCCCAAATGGGGAATGGTCGCCTGTCTGTTTAATTTGTCTTAATCGTCCATGAATGTATGCCAACAGATTGTGATCAACCATCGATACTTCATCAATGATTACAATTTGCAGACTATGATATTTAGCACGTAAAGAGTTTAGCTTCTCCTCACCCAAAGGTGTGTAAGGTAAGCGAAAATCTTTACCAATGCTAAATGCATTATGAATAGTTGTTGCACGTAAATTGTAGGCAGCAATGCCTGTGGGAGCAGTTAACAACACAGAAATATCATCAGGATGACGACAAACTGTTGACAATATTCTAACCGCCTCATACTGAAGAGCTTTTATCAAATGACTTTTACCTGTCCCCGCTCCCCCAGTTATAAAAACATGCAGTGGGTCAGGTTTCTTACCATTAACTTTATCTAAACACCACTGCCTAATCTGATAGAAAACTCTCATTTGCATTTTATTAAGGGACCGAATTAGAGCTAGACCTTCACTTCTGGTCATTATGTTATTATTCTTTTCTATATGCCCTACGTGTTCACGAGTGTCAGCCAAATCTGGAATATTATCGACATGTTCATCAATGTCCGGTTCGTGCTGTTTTTCTGCTACACACTCTAGGCGTTCTACTTCCTGCTCTGGACACAGCTGACACCAGGCGTCTTCTAATATGCCATTGGCATCAGTTGAATCCTGGATGTTATCCAAATCATCTGCATCAATTTCAAATTTTTTACGATTTGTCTCAACAACAGATTTAACTGAATGGATAGTGCCGTCACTAAATCTCACTTGACCATTCATATAAAACTGTTCAAAAGACAAAAAGCCTTCTGGGTTCAGCTGTGAATCAGATCGGTACGGCAGGAACATCTGTAAACTACACTGATAATACGACTCGGGGTTCTTAGTTACAGAAAATCGCGCATAACGAACAACAGCAGGTTGACTTCTGCTTCTTTTCATAATATGGCCAAAGCCATTTTTTAACTTGATCTGATTTGCCGATTTTTGGCTTTTAGCCAACACGCGATACTCCGACGCAAATGAGGCCAAACACATGTCATTAAAAACAGCATCGTCTGGTCGATTTTTGTACCGATCTTCAAAACTAGTCATCCACATGTCCTCTGTGGAAAGATCATGTGATGACGCTCAAAGGCAAACTCAACTTAACGATGTTTTCCCCAGTTGGCACGAAAACAACTTTCCTAGAACATTCTTTTAAATGCATATTTGTCAGTCGGTAAACTGCTTCTTGTGCAGAAACGTCGCGGTTATGCAAGTAAACGCTCCCTAACTTTTTCATTGCATCTTTAGCATTAATATTTCCCTCTTTGGATGCCTCTCTTGTAGCGTTACCCAACAACAACCCCATTTCCCTCTCCGATTTCGAGATGTACGAGACAATATACACGACGCACGCATAGGCATCAACAACATACTGAACGTCGATATTCGCATTCCAGCACTTCAGCAACGGTCGACTATACTGATTGACCCAAACTTCCTTAACCTGCCTTTTTAACACAATATGAGTGTTTCTAGAAGAGCACCGATATGCTGATTCAAATATTTCTTGATTTATCCCCAAAGTTTGATAGAGCTGCTCCACATTATCATAATTAACTTTTTCATCTGAAAGAGCAGTCTTGATTTGTTTTAAAATATTATTAGCTTGCTGCATCTTTTCTTTCCGGTTCTCTTTCTGTCCCTGTTGTTTGCAACGACACGCTGAAATCTGCCCACCCTTCTCTCCCTGACAGTCGCACTTCTTGTTATCATCGTCCTCACTTTTACTGCGGCAAATAAATGTTCGAGCTGATACCGGTCTGGGAAAGTTGAAACGGCAAACAGTGTTTTTCTTTTTACAAGTTTTGGAATGCCGTTTCGAATGTTGCTGCACAGATGACACAATTTCCAATAATGTGTCATCGTCTGATGGAAACTCACAAGTGACATATTTATCAATAAACTGAATCACCTCTTCATCAGTTTCTCTATCAATCTGTGGGGCTTGCTCAATCCAAAACAGGACATGAACGTGAGGTGAACCCCTTTGCTGAAACTCAATCCGATAAAAGTAGTCTATGATCTTGCCAATTGGATGTGAGGGAGACATAAGGACCTCCCTCAAAAAACAATGCCATCGGAAATCAAACATTCTTGCCGCAGTAACAGGATTGCGATGCAACAAGTCGCACCTATCTGCCCATTCTAAGTCCTCAAACGTCCCCGTTCTTCCTTCCTGCTTCAAAATGGTGTTGAGAAGATTCTGCCAACGCATATCAGCAGAAGAAAACGAACAAAACCAGGTAGGGATGCCAAGCTGATGGACACATGCCATGAGGTCATGCTGTGCTCCCTGCCAAAAGGCTGGAGTACCTCGAACAGGTTTCAAAAATCGGAATCCATCATCAAACTCCAAGAGTTGCTTGACAGACTCGTCACTACTCAACATATTGGCGGTTACTTTACGCAAAGAACCTCCTTTGCCTTTCCGTAATGCAATGGATACACCAGATACAACCTGTTCAACCTCAGACATGTAAAGCGCAAAAAAGATATATTCTATATTTTGCGCAAATCTCCTGTCAGCATGCAAAATCCGATTATTAAAGTAACGCGACAATGTTAATTTATATTGTCTCCGATGATGATACGTTTTACACCCAGTTGGAAACAATACAGGGAAGCATTTAGCTTCATTATCAATATCTGAAAGCAGTTTTACAGGGCTATTCCCTTCTGCTGGAGCTACATTCAATACGTTGTTAAAATACTGATCAAGAACTTCTTGACCACTATCTACAGGCATGAGACACGTGTCTTGAAACATGCCATGCTGCTGTCTATCATGGAGGAGTTCAGTCTCCTCAGCCTCGGCAGACTCTACAGCAGTACTCCCGTTGTCTAAAACCTCACTTTCTTCCCTACAGAATTCATTCAGCCATGCCTCATTAAATTCAATTTCCCTATAATGCAGATTTGTTTGTTTTAAATAATGTAAGGCTTTTCTTATCCGCATAGTGTCTACAAACTTAAATTCATAATGGCCTTTATAAGTTAACTTCCGTTTAAGTTTTACACGTAAAAGGGACCCCTCCATATTAGAACGGGCCAACAAATTGGTTGTCTGTGCCAAATTTGCAGGAACACATGTCACTGGTCCATGTACTCCATTTTGTCCACCTTTAGGTAACGCTAAAACTTTCATAAAAGGGATATGTAACGCTATCAAATGATGTTCTAAGGAATTTAGACAAGCCAATTCTTGTGGAATGGGATCAACTTCTAAGTTATTTACAATGCATTCAGGTGGCATTTCTCCTTTATTTATCTTATAATGACACGTGTAACAAATCCATAAGTGATCCCTCCCACTATCTAACCACTGGCATGGCAGTGGGCAGTCTTTACTACATTTGTGTACATATTTTTCAGATATACATTTTTGTGCTATTTTTTTCTTTTCATAATCTTCTTTGGTGCAATTTAAAACCTGGTGTTTAAACAAAAGTCTATGGCACACACTACAAATGTAACGTGGCCCTTCCTTTACTTTGTCCAAAAAATTGTCCATTACAGCATTAAACTCCTCAAACTTTTCTTTTACTTGCTGTCTCTTCGTTATATTACTCAAACGAACGCCCATGTTATGCTCAAGATTTGTACGATATTTGGTTCTACTGAGTTCTTTTACCTTTTCCCTATGTTGGACATTATCGTGATATTTAGTTTTACTAAGTTCCTTCATTTTCTGTTTATGTTGTATATTATCCTTATATTTAGTTTTACTTAGTTCCTTTACTTTCTGTTTATTTTGTATATTGTCCTTATATTTAGTTTTACTTAGTTCCTTTACTTTCTGTTTATGTTGTATATTATCCTTATATTTAGTTTTACTTAGTTCTTTTACTTTTTGTTTGTGCTCCACATTATCTTAATATTTAGTTTTACTTTGTTCTCTCAATCTTTGTCTATATTGAACATTTTGGTGATACCTAATTTTATTATACAACCTAACTTTTTGCCTATGTTGAAGGTTTGTTTGATATTTACTTTTCGTCTGTTTTTGGTAAAGCTTTCTACTTCGCAAGATGGCTTTTCTTTTCAGATACTTTGAAAAACAATTATTATTTGAAATGGTTTCAATGGGAGTACTCTGTGTCATTGCCTGCACACTCCTCCTATCACTCCTCCTATGCATGTATGTTGCCCCATATGAATGATTACCTTTACAAACCCCATGACAAGTCATCGGTGTACAAGTGTTTTTAACGCAAACAACCAATTCATAATGGTTACTGTTAATGTTGTCCAAATAAATTCCCTGCGTGGACAAAATATTGTGCTTACAGCTATATTGTAACCATTTACCAGCACAATATGTAAAAATATCAACGCCTAAACAATCTGCAGCCGCCTGAATTTCGACCTCGGTTGCCCACCTGCCGACGTAGCTCATCCCTGACTCCGCAAGATAATCTGCCACTGAGGAATACTCACGCCTCAAAATGGCCTTGTAATGTGACACATTCTCCTTGAGATGCTTTACAACAGTGAGCCTGATCTTTCTATGACTCTTCTGTGTACCACTTACAGCCAGGGACACTGCCCTAAAGAAACAGTTCCCATCGGCCACTATGCTCTCCTTTTTTACAAGGAGACCCTAACAAACCCACAGGTACAGGCGGTACCTCATCAATCTTCTCAAACTCAACATTTACCCGTTTACAAACCAACTGGGAAACCTCTTTACTGAGGGGGTCAAACTGCAGCTGTTTACACGTCGCATCACTAACAAACACAACATCGGATTCAGCTGCAGCGCCATCGTTGCTAACAGAAACATCTGCCTCATCAGCAAGATGTTCATCAAAAACTATGTGATAAACACACACGCCGCATATCTCAAACCCGGCGTGACTTGCATTTAGCGATCCAGCCAAACGACATACATACGCATGTAAGTCTTTAAGACTGGTAAAAAACGCCACAATACTTTTACCACGAGGATGAGCCAATCCACGTTCGTCGTGCGCATGTGAATCGACAAACGCATATTTACCATCCTGAGTAATCAACGCGCATGTAGTACCCCCCAGTGTCAGTAGGCACGTACTGTAAGTGCCAAGCATCCTCTCCAATCCATTAAGGAGAGAGGTGTGAAAACCGGCCTCAATGAGTCCACCGTCAACAACGTTAACAATGCCACTGACAAAGTCAGTGCCATAATCGAAAGTAAACTGCTGCCCGTCAAAAACATGCTGTCCTGGCAAATCAGGAACAGACAAAATACCGGAACCACCGCTAATGCGCTTGCTCTCGCACAGATAAGTGTACAAGTCATCGCCTAAATGGAGCACGTGCTCCAGATCGCAACGCATCCACGAGAAGACACTACTTACCGCGTGTTTAGCTAAGCTTGCTAAGGCTATGGGCATACACTGAAGCCCCGGGTTTTTAAATTGACGATGGCCCTGATGGAAACTGCCTCTAATCCATTTAACCTTAGCTGCTTTACAGTCGTCTGGGCCAGTCCTAACCGCAGGTGAAGAGCCACCAGTCTCCACTGCAGCCTTCACCTAGAAGAAGAGAAAAACAAACAAAAAAAATGGATTAAAAAACTTCATCCACATAATTTTACATGGTTTCACTCACCAAATTATACAACATAATAAGATATGGTAAGATCAACTTTATTAGTCTCCAAAAGCAAAACTGGTTTTGAGCACCTAGAGTAACAGAACTGTGTGGCACAATACACATTATGGACAACAATGAAATAACACTCACACAGACATGCATCAGTGGGCTACACATGAAAGAGCAACAGGTTAAATCATTAGATAAGGGGTGGGATATAGTAAGGTCAGCTTCTTATCACTATGACTGCAAATAACAACTATTTTGATAGTGGATAGGTCACCGACTATTGGAACAATTAAAAAAGTAATCAAATTATCATTTGCTTAATCATTACATTCCTTTAAAAATCAAAAGTCAACTAGTCAATTTATCATTGCTACTCCACATACCACTGTTTGTCAACATAGAACATTTTTAAGTTCTTTTGCTTCATTTTTGCATTGTTGTCTTATATTTATTAGTAAGTTTTTTATGTTTTGTCTTCAATTAACTTTCAAGCATTCATTCATCCATTTATTAATTCATTCATTCATTCACATCAATAAATTACTGTAAACAAGACGATATAAAACCCACAGTCCAACCCTGAACTGCATCAATGCAAATATAGCATATAGCAAAAGAAGTCACTGGTGTCTGGAGACTGTATCTGATTTTGAAAGAGACATGACAAAGCCAGCACATGCAATGCACCGGTAATGAGCAACAAGTAAACAGTTCAGAGATGTGGGGTATCCCATGCAGCCACAGCACTACTGCTCAGGTGGCCAGCATCACAGCCCCCCAGAAGACAACCTCCTGAAATTTAGGCAGTTACTTTATTTCATTTATTTACACACAACAGTAAACCCTTGAAGTAAATTTTAAGTATTTTGAAACTGTAT